>NC_059114.1:2960000-3260000 GCF_020740685.1 Jaculus jaculus | reverse complement strand
CGTTACCCACTTGGCTGCTATAAATATCCTAACGCTTCTTTCCAAAGCATTGCCCAGAACATTAGGAGCCATTGATTTGAGAAACTCCTTAGAGGACATAGGTTGTAAGAGAGTTGTTTGTATGGACAGCATGGCCCATGACCTCTCAACCTGCACCACTGGTCTCCTCGCGGTGGCCCAAGGCATCACCATCAGCCCCAGAAAGTCAGGGTTAGGGAGGCTCAAGCTTATATCTGCATGGCACACGCTTGTCATGCTTATCTCCTTGTGGATTCTGAATACCTTGCTAAGTGTGAACCTTCTCCATTCCATCAGAAGTATCAGCCTGAACATGTTGCAAACAGTAGACATTATCATTTTTGCTCTTTTCTACCAGGAAGTCAGTTAATAAAATGGACTTTTCTTTCCCTCATGGTCTTCAGAGATGTCCTGTCTCAGGCTGTCACGGGTGGGGCCAGTGGCTACATGGTGTTGCTTCTGCACAGGCACCACCAGCATGTCCTCTACCTGCGGAACCCCAAGCTGCTCCACCAAACTCCCCTGAGCTGAGAGCCGCTCAGAGTGTCCTCCTCCTGATGCTGCTTTCTCTTCTTCTACTGGACTGACTCTGTTTGTTCTCTGTTTTTAAGTTTCTCCTTAGAGAACAGTTCCGTGATGCTAAATATTAGAGAATTTCTGACCACTGGGTATGCCATTTTCAGCCCTTTTGTGCTGATGCACAGACAGACATCTGTACGAATGTTGGCATGAACAGTGGCAGAGAAAAGTGTTAAGAAAATGTCTCTTTCCTTTACCTTGTTAGAGAGTGAATTTAAAAGGACTCTTAGCCCTGTGTGTGAACCACAATCATGTCACAGAACTCTTAAAAAAAAAAAAGCCAATGATCATGCATAGCTCCTGGACCCCAGTCATCTCCATTCCCAGATTCAACTCCACTCACCTTTGCGTGAAGGAAATTGTGTGATTCTCTTACAATGTGGGCTGGCTTTGGGGTACACCCTTGCTTATGAAAAGGATTGTGCAAGTGTACACTTTCCGAATGTCTCCTTTAATGAAATGCATTTTTTCTTCTTAGTGAGCTAAGTCTCTTAACCTTTTCTGCACAGGAAAATGAGTTCACCTTGGATCCCCACCCAAAAACCTTAAGGAAAGCTACTTCAGTGTTTGTGACATTCATCAATTGAGGTTGTTACATTCTCATTGAAGATCAGGGATACCCTGGAGAAATGGCTCCAGTAGTTAAGGTGCTTGCCTGCAAAGCCTAACAACCCAGATTCAACTGCCCAGTACCCAGGTAAAGATGTAATGTGGCTCATGCATCTGGAGTTTGTTTGCAGTGGTTGGAGGCCCTGGTGCATTCATTCTCTCTCTGTCTCTCTTCCCTCTATTTTTCTGTACTTGAAAATACATCAATAAATATATTTTTAAAGACTAAGGAGATAACTTATTCTAATTTTTTGAATTTTTTATTTCTTTCCATAGGTAGGGTATCACTCCAGCTCAGGCTGACCTGAAATTCACTATGTAGTCTCAGGGTGGCCTCAAACTCACAGCAATCCTCTTACTTCTGCCTCCCAAGTGCTGGGATTAAAGGCGTGCACCACCACACTCAGCTCTTATCTTATTCTTTATTGACAACATTCCTTCATACATATACAAAATATACTCTGATCATAATCCATTTCTACAACCTTCCTCATCTAAATCAGAAAGCAAGTAGAAAGAGATCTATGCTTATAAAAGCCTAAAAATTCCACCAATATTAGAAATTAATTGAAGGGGGTGGCTGGAGAGATGGCTTAGTGATTAAAGTATTTGCCTGTGAAGCCTAAGGAACGAGATTCAGTTCCCCAGTAGCAAAGTAATCCAGATGCACAGAGCAGAGCGTGGATCTGGAGTTCATTTACAGTAGCTAGAGGCCCTGGTATGCCCATCCTATTTATAGCTACCTCTCTCTCTCTCTCTCTCTTTAATAAATAAATACAAATATCAAAAATAACTCAAAATGTGGGAGAGGAGGGAATTATCATGGTTTTTTATCTGTAAGTATACAAGTTGTCAATAATAAAATTATACACTAAAAAAATAAATTAGGGGAGGGGCTGGAGACATGCTTAGTGGTTAAGGTGCTTACCTGAAAAGCCAAAGGGCCTTGGTTTGATTCCCAGGAACCCCATAAGCTAGATGCACAAGGTGGCACATGCAACTGGAGTTTGTTTGCAGTGGCTGGAAGCCCTGGTGTGCCTATTTTCTCTCTTTCTCCCTTTTTCCTTCTATCAAATAAATAAATACAAAATTTTTTTTTAAAAGAAAGAAATTAGGGCTGGAGGGATGGCTTACAGGTTAAGGTGTTTTCCTGCAAAGCTAAAGGAGCCAGGTTAGATTCTCCATGTCTCACATTAGCCAGATGCATAAGGGGGCGCACGCGTCTGGAGTTCGTCTGCAGTGGCTGGAAGCCCTGGCGCGCCCATTCTCTCTCTCTCTCTCTCTCTCTCTCTCTCTCTCTCTCTCTCTCTGCCTCTTTCCCTGTCTGTCGCTTTCAAATAAATAAATAAAAATAAATCAAAAAAAAAAAAAGAATTAGCTACTGCAAATGAACTCCAGACACATGTACCAACTAGTGCATCTGTCTTACCTGAGTACTGGGAAATTGAACCTGGATCGTAGTCTTCACAGGCAAGTAAGTGCCTTAACCACTAAGCCATCTCTGCAGCCCCAAATTATTTTTTTTTCAAAGTTTTTTTTGTTTATTTTTATTTATTTATTTGAAAATGACAGACAAAGAGGCAGATAGAGAGGAAGAGAGAGAATGGGCCCGCCAGGGCCTCCAGCCACTGCATAGGAATTCCAGACACGTGCACGCCCTTGTGCATTTGACTAACGTGAGTCCTGGAGAGTCGAGCCTCCAACCACGGTCCTTAGGCTTCACAGGCAAGCGCTTAACCATTAAGCCATCTCTCCAGCTCCCCAAAATATTTTTTTTAATAAGCCAGGCATGATGGTCTTTATTTTTTGTTGTTGTTGTTTATTTTTATGTATTTATTTGAGAGCAACAGACAGAGAGAGAAAGAGGCAGAGAGAGAGTGAGGGAGAGAGAGGAGAGTGGGCGCGCCAGGGCTTCTAGCCCTGCAAACGAACTCCAGATGCGTGCGCCCCTTGTGCATCTGGCTAATGTGGGTCCTGGGGAATTGAGCCTTGAACCGGGGTCCTTAGGCTTCACATTCAAGCACTTAATGGCTAAGCCATCTCTCCAGCACCCCCGAAAATATTTTTAAAGAAATTTTCCAAGGTGCGGAGAATGAATTTTTGCATATTACCAGTGCCTACATAAAGAAACAGACACTGCCAGGCATGGTGGCACATGTCTTTAATCCCAGTACTCAGGAGGGAGAGGTAGGAGGATCGCCCTGAGTTGGAAGCCACTCTGAGACTACATAGTGAATTCCAGGTCAGCCTGAGCTAGAGTGAGACCTTACCTCAAAAAAACAAAATTAATTAATTAATTAATTAAAAAAAATGGAGCTGGAGAGATGTCTTAGTGGTTAAGGCAATTGCCTGTGAAGTCTAAGGACCCAGGTTCAACTCCCCAGGACCCATATACACAAGGGGGTGCATGCATTTGTAGTTCGTTTGCAGTGGCTACAGGCCCTAGTGTGTCCGTTCTCTCTCTCTCTCTCTGCTTATTTCTGTATCTCTCTCAAATTAAAAAATAAAATACAGAAGTGTCCATGCTTACAAATAATAGTATTTAATATTATGAGAGCCCAAGGATTCTATGAAAATTAAACATGAACTCAAAATAGATGTAAGACATGCAGTGAAGAAATGTAAATTGTAGGGCTGGAGAGATGTCTCAGCAGTTAAAGCCCTTGCCTACATAGCCTAAAGACTGGGGTTAGACTCACTAGTACCCATGAGAAGACAGATGCACAAGGTGGCACATGTATCTGGAGTTCTTTTGCAGTGGCTAGAGGCCCTGGAGCACCCAGTCTTCTCTTTCTCTATCTCTGTCCCTCTCTCTCCTTGGAAATAAATACCAATATTTAAAAGAAAAAAAGAAAGGGAAAGCTATAAATTTTAAAATGTAAAGCAAAAAAGCTAGGCATGGTGGCACACGCCTTTAATCCCAGCATCCAGGAGGCAGAGGTAGACAGATTGCAGAGAGTTTGAAGCCACACTGAGACTACATAGTTAATTCCAGGTCAGCCTGGGCCAGAGTGAGACCCTACCAAACAAAACAAAACAAGAAAAAAAAGTCAAGGAAAAGTCTCACAACATTGCATCCAAACAGTCAAGAAAATAGAGATGATGGAATTCATCTCTGTTAACTTTGTCATGGAACCAACTATCCTATTTTTCTTCTCAATCCTTATACAAGTGCTGCAAGAACAGTAGGTGGTTTGTTTTTTTTTTTTAAATTTTTTATTTATTTATTTGAGAGAGAGACAGACACAGAGAGAAAGACAGATAGATAGAGGGAAAGAGAGAGAATGGGCGCGCCAGGGCTTCCAGCCTCTGCAAACGAACTCCAGACGCATGCGCCCCCTTGTGCATCTGGCTAACGTGGGACCTGGGGAACCGAGCCTCGAACCGGGGTCCTTAGGCTTCACAGGCAAGCGCTTAACCGCTAAGCCATCTCTCCAGCCCAGGTGGTTTGGTTTTAACTGCAGTCCAGGTGCACACACTATGTAATCTAGGGAGAACTCAGAGGACTTAATAGAAGGCATCTCCAATGCATTATCATTTCTGACTCAATGTGTGTTCATCTTCTTACATGCTGGGCACAGAATTTTTATTTATTTACTTATTTATTTTTATTAATTTGTATTTTTTAAATTTTTTTCAAGGTAGGGCCTTACCCTAAGACAGGCTGAACTGGAACTCACTCTGCAGTCCCAGACTGGCCACAAATTTACAGTGACCCTCCTGCCTCTGTCTCCCAATCCTGGGATTAAAGGCATGGGCCGTGACTCCCAGTTTGCACAGAGGCCGTGCTGTTGTCTGCATTATGAAATTCCTAGTGTTTAGAGTTTCTCTGCTTCTCTACAAGAGCTGTGCCTGCAGGTCGAACATCTTCACACACACGAGAGCACAATGCCAAACTGAGGAACTCATCAGAATAAAAATGACATGAAAGAGAAGAATGTTTCCCTTCAGCAGCACCAAACAGCCCACGTTTTACACTGAGAAGTCAGTGAGACACAGGATGCAGCAGCAGAGGGGAAGGGTCACACCTCCAGGTTCTGCAAGCAAGGTGTTGCCTCTGGACAAAATGAGGAGCCCTCACCTCCTTCCTCATCCTCTCACTCCCACTCCCACCCAACCAACTCAAGAGACAGGCTCACAGATGTAATTCTGTCTAGGAAGATATTTTTTTGAGAATATTAGGTTTCTGTTCTTCCATTTCAACCCATTCCTTCATCATATCGATAAGCTAAAGATGACAAGGGAGCCAGGGAAGGCAAGAGATGAGACAGCAACATGGGAATAGGTCTGCAGAGCTGCCTGTGGTGAAGGCACATGCAAGAGCTTTCTCCTGGAATCAGGCAAATTGGGCAGGTGGGATGGTTTAGTGGTTAAGACATTTGCCTGCAATGCCAAAGTGCCCTGGCTCAATTCTCCAGGACCCACGTAAGCCAGATACATAAGGGGGTATATGCATCTGTTTCTTTTTGTTTTTTTCAGTGGCTGGAGGCCCTGGCATGCCCATTCCTATTCTCAATCTCTCTCTCTTTCTCTCTCTCTCTCTCTCAAATAAATGAAATATATTTTTTTAAATAGACAAAATAAGAGTAAAGGAATCATTTCTTAAAATGTTAGAAGCCCAGAACTGATATGTGCTCTTACAACTGACTCTGCACTATTATTGTCCTCTGGAAGAGAAAACACTTGGAACGAAGAAGGGATTCAGTGGAAGGGGCACTTGGAAAAAGGAAAAGGGATCAGGAGTGGTGGTATGCACCTTTTATGCCAGGAATTGGGAGGTAGAGATAAAATCATCACTGTGTTCAAGGCTACCCTGAGACTACATAGTGAATTTCATGTCAGCCTGAGCTACAGTGAGACCCTACCTCAAAAAAATAAAGTAAAAAGGAAAACGAAGGTTTGGTGGGAGGAGCATATGAACATGATATAATGCCTATATGTGTGGACATTGTCAAAAATGTTATTAAATATTTATTTAAGAGAGAGAGAGAAAGTGCTGTGCATGGTGATGCACACCTTTAATCCTAACACTCAGGAGACAGAGGTAGGAGGATCGCCATGAGTTCAAGGTCACCCTAAAACCACATACTGAATTCCAGGTCAGTCTAGACTAGAGTGAGACTCTACCTTGAAAAACCAAAAGAGAGATAAAGAATGGGCCCTACAGGTTCTCTAGCCACTGCAAATCAACTCTAGATGCATGCACCACCACATGCATCTGTCTTGTGTGGGTACTGGGGAATTAAACCTGGATCCTTAGGCTTCTCAAGCTAGTGTCTTAACCACTAAGCCATCTCTGCAACCCAAAACTGTTTTTAAAAGAAAATTTCAAAGGTGCAGAGAGAATGGCTCTTTACATATCACCAGCACCTAGATCAAGAAACAGAAACTAACTCTCAAGAATGTTCCCTGCTGCTCTGTCCTGGTCATCACACCTCGGTACCATCCAGTGATTGTAGGACTTGGTGACCTTTTACCAATGCTACTTGCCCTTGAAAGTGTGGAGAAAGTGACCACTGTGAATTGTCCAATGTTTCTTTCAAGTTGTTTCCTGGCGTTGGTGGTGAAAAGGAGGGGAGGGGCAAGGCTGGAACACAGGGCAGGAAGCCAGGACCCTCGGGACACTGCTGTCATCACAGCCCTCCCCCTCGTGTCCACACTGGCACTGTGATTAGGGTCAGAAAGTTTCCCGGTGCTGCACAGTGTAGGACACCAGGGACGTGGCAGAGCTGCCTTGGGGATGGACGTGTGCAGAAGGAGCCACAATGTGCGATGGTGACGTCTTGACAACAGGGAGAATTGGCTGTGACCACTGGGACCACAGGAGTGACAAATGGGGTCTGGCTGTGAGCTGTCAGAGCGCCCACACTGAGCATGGCACAGACTGCACAGGTGAGTGATCCCCACGTGGCAGAAGTCCCCGCCTGAGACCAGGGTAAGGAGGCTGTGAGGCAGGCCCTTAGGAGGAGACAGGGGCAGAGAAGGGTCTGGGCTCCCTTTGCACAGTGGGTGAGGAGGGGGTAGGATCAGTGAGGAGAGGGGCTGTCCTTTCTCCACTGCCATCCAGAATTCTGTTCCGTGCCATGAGGGAGCCTGTGTGCTGCAGCCTGCGTGCTGCCCTGTGCCAGAGCTGCCCACTCCACAGACAGGCACAGAATGGCATTTCCTCTGCCTGTGTAGAAGCAGTTAGTCTCTGTAGTTTTTTCACTATCTGACTGCATCAGGATGGAGCTCTTTTCCATTCTGTACTACTGTTTTCATGCTGGCTTTCTTTGACCCAAGGTATAACACTGTGGATATTTACCAAATGTTGTGAATGAACACTATCCTAAGAGCAAATATTAACACTAGTGATGGGCACTAGTGAGAGCAAATACTTACTGCACATTTGCCTAAGCACCACATGCCTCTTTCATTGAATCTTGTAACATTTTCATGGTTGTTTATTCACCAACTGAGAAATCAAGATTTGACATGCATAATGGATAAGGCATAGATTTTATTTTTCTCAAGTTTAATGTGGAACTTGTATGCACCACTGGCTTCTTATTAGTCACACAGATTATATACATACATGCATGATTTACCCAGCTCGCTCACCACTTCCTTATTTTTTAAAATTTTTATTTTATTTATTTGCAAGCAGAGAGAGAGAAGGAGATGGACACAGAGAGAATGTCTAGCCAGTGCAAACAACTCCAGATACATGTTCACCTTGTGCATCTGGCTTACGTGGATCTTGGGGAGTTGAACCTGGGTCCTTTGTCTTCATAGCCAAGTGCCTTAATCGCTAAGCCATCTCTCCAGCCCACCCACTTCCTTATTCACATCTCTGTTATTGATGTCCCAGAGAACAGAGAATTACATCTGAAACATTTATCCAGTCATAAGATTAGTGCAGAGACCCTGCAAATCAACATTCACCATAATTATGAATGTCTTAGAGGGCAGTACATGTCATTCACTGTGTAGGTGGACGCCTGCACGTTCCCCTCAGCATATGGGTGAGGACACACTGAACACCCTGCTGCAAGTGTCACCCAAAGTGGACGGACTTCTCCAGGCCACGCAGTTTAACAATCACAGGAGCCCAGCCCAAATATTTCTCCAAATTACCTCATCAGATCATCTTGATGATTAGTGTTCAGTTTTAGAATTGAGAGCCTCATTTAGCCACTGGTTCATTATCAACTTTGACCATGTAATACAAGCACTGTGGTAGGTATCTTAGATACTTGATAGTAAAACAGTGTCTCTGAAGTGTTCTCACTGTCATGTGCAGGAAGGAAGCAGATACACATGCAACACAGGGGTTCAGGGAAAGTGGATGTGACTAAAATGTGAGCTGGTTTTTGAACAATGGACAACAGGTATCTATTGATGGTGGTGTTTGAGTAAAGATCAGGCTGGTGTGTTATCACTATTTCTGTGGTAAGAAAAGTGTCACTGCTACATATACTTGAAAGTCATCAGAAATAAGATTTATGTGGAGAGGAGTCCAAACTGTGGAGGACAAGTAGAATTCAGACTGATATAAAGGTTCTATGTTTGTAAGTCATGAACTAATATATAGATTTCTGCTTCAAGACCTCCCATTTGCTCTAATTTAGGAGATGAAACAGAAAAAGAAGTGACAATGGCTGTAATCAAACATCCATGTGATAGTTTAAGAAGGCTTGGGCATTTTTAAGAGAACAATAAGACTTAACAGTCTTTAAAAGACAAAACTCATAATCAACATTTTGGTTGGAGTCTGTGGATTAATTCTTTCTTTTTTAATTTTTAATTTTTTTTTTTTTTATTTGAGAGCGACAGACACAGAGAGAAGGACAGATAGAGGGAGAGAGAGAGAATGGGCGCGCCAGGGCTTCCAGCCTCTGCAAACTCCAGACGCGTGCGCCCCCTTGTGCATCTGACTAACGTGGGACCTGGGGAACCGAGCCTCGAACCGGGGTCCTTAGGCTTCACAGGCAAGCGCTTAACCACTAAACCATCTCTCCAGCCCAGATTAATTCTTTTCACAAGAATGAGCAGAGACAATCTGACTTGAGTTTCTCTAATGTTTTATCTAGATCTGCATGAAGTCAGAAGATGCTTTGGAATCACCATGTCCAGATTATCATCTGCCTGTGTCTTACTGTACCTGGAATTGTGGGAAATATCCTGATATTTGTGAGATATGTATATAATATTCTCATGGGGCCTAAGAAGAAATCCATAGACCTTATCCTCATTCACTTGTCATTTTCAAATATACTCATTATTTGTAGCACAGTTGTCCGAGACAGAGCCATATGTTTTTATTTCAAGATCTTCCTAGGCCATACTGGTTGCAAAGCTGTGGTTTTTCTGGGAAGAATGGCTCGAGGATTTTCTATTTGCACCACCTGTCTCCTCACTATGGTCCAGGCTGTCACCATCAACCCCAGGGCTACACTATGGAGTACTCTATGGAGAAAATTCAAACCACAGACTGCAGGGCAGGTTCTTCCCTATCTCCTCCTCTTTTGGATATTAAATTCTCTGATAGGCTCAAACTTACTGTACTACATCACATCAGTCAATAGTGTGAACAGATCTGTTGTTGACAAGTATAGTGGGTATTGCATTATGCTACCAAGTAGGCAAATAGCAAGGTGGACTGTCCTCTCTTTCATGTCTATTCGTGATGTTGTCTTCCAGAGTCTCATGGGCTGGAGCAGTGTATCCATGGCTCTGCATCTGTATAAACATCACAAGCACGTCTTCTATCTTCGTACTTCCAAGCGTATCAACAATTCCAGCCCAGAAATCAGAGCAACACTAAGTACTCTCATTCTCATGACCTGTTTCCTTTTCTTTTATTGGGTAGATTTTATTTTCTCCTTGTACACAGTTTCCACAATGACACAAGATTCAATGACATTTATTTCTAAAAGTTTTCTAGAACTTGGTTATGCTATTTTCAGCAGCTTTGTCCTGGTCAGCAGAGATGTTCATGTTGCTAAATACTGGAGTGCTCACAAATTGCTGAAATTAAATTCTGCACCCCTTCCTCCATGAGTTAAAGGAACTTGCATTACAACTATCTTTGCTGTAATGACTTTTATTTATTTTTTTGAGGCAGGGTCTCACTCTAGTTCAGGCTGACCTGGGATTCACTATGTAGTCTCAGGGTGGCCTCCAACTCATGGAGATCCTCCTACTTCTGCCTCTGGAGAGAGTTACTCGTTATGATTGAACTTGAACTGCAGAAGTTTCATGTTTGCTTGATGGTGGTTAAATTTGCATTATTCTAACCTCTCCTTACTATGCCTTATAGCAGTTGAAAATGTTTACTGCAACTGATATGTTGAAAGTATATAAGTTTTTGATTTTACAGAATTCACAGCTAAGAGACAATCTTAAATCTCAGAGGAGACTTGGGACTTTGGGAACGTCCAAAGTTGGTAAAGACTGTGGGAACCTTTGAAATTGGACTGAATACAGCTTGCAATATGAGATGGTTATGAATCTACTAGGGGCCAGAGGCAGAATGCGGTAGTTTGAATAGATGGCCCCAATATATTCAGTGTTTTATTACAGTTTGTAATTTAGGTATGCAGCCACTTGGCTGGGGGAGGTGTCACTGAGCTGGATCCAGCCCTAAGGTATGGTAGTGGATTTAAAATTTCAATCTAAAGATATGCAGTGCTGGGGAAATGGCTTAGTGGTTAAGAAGTTTTCCTGCAAAGCCTAAGGACCCTGGTTCAATTCCGCAGTACTCATGTAAGCCAGATGCACAAGGGGTGCATGTGTCTGGAGTTTGTTTCCAGTGACTAGAGGCCCTGGAGTGCCCTTTCTCTTTATCTGCCTCTTCTCTCCCCCACCTCTCTCAAATAAATAAATAAACAAATTTTAAAGATATGCGCCAGTCTGAGTTCCTGAAGTGTGCTATGTGGCTTTTGGCTTGGGTTTTTTTCTCTTTGCTTGGATCTGTGAAAGCAGGCCAGCTTCTTCTGCCATTATGGAACTTTCCCTGGATCTGTAAGCCTCAATAAATCCCTTCCTCCATAACTGTGCCTGGTCTGTACGTTCATCTTAGTGAACCTGAAGCTGTTTGCCACGGAAATTGGTACTATGTAGTGCTGGGATCAAAGGCATGCACCACCATGCCCAGCTGTAACGATTTTTTGAAAAGGATTTTGCTATGAAACTGAGTCTGACCTAGAGATTCCCATATTTCCTCTGTGATTACAGACGGGAAACACTATAGCAGGCATCATTTTAACATTCTACAATGCCCTCAAAGTAAACTAATGATTATAATGGATTTCCCTTGAAAGAATGAAAGAAAGAAAGAAAGAAAGGAAGGAAGGAAGGAAGGAAGGAAGGAAGGAGGAAAGAAAGAAGGAAAGGGTGTTTTTTCATATTTTTATTTACTTGTTTGTTTGAAAGAGAAAGAAAAAGAGTCAGAGATAATGGCTGTGCTAGGGTCTCTAACCACTGCACATGAACTACAGGTGCATGCACTACCTTGTGCATCTGGCTTGCATGGGTTCTGAGTAATCAAACCTGGGTCCTTTGGCTTTGCAGGCAAGTGCCTTAAGTGGTAACTCATCACTTTTGCATCCAGAAGCTTTTTTATATTTTTGCAATCTTATTTATTCATTGTTCCTTTTGCTGCCTGAGATTTGAACGTTTTAGTCAAAAACTGTCAGGGCCAGCTTGAACCAATGTTTCCTCCTTTCATTTTTGTAGAAGCTTTAGAGTTTCTTGTCTTAAATTTTGCTATTTAAAACAGTTTGATCCAGGTGTCCTGGCAAACGCCTTTAATCCCAGCACTTGAGAGGCAGAGATAGGATGACTGCGGTGAGTTTGAGGCCACCCTGGGACTACATAGTGAACTCCAGGTCAGCTTGGACTGGAGGGAAACACTACCGAGAAACAAGCAAACAAACAATCCAAAGCAGTGTGAGTTGAATTTGGGGTATGATGTAATTTAAAGATCTCTTTTCATTGTTTTGCACTGAATGCCAGTTTTTCAACACCATTTATTGAAGTGTATCTTTTTCTCTCATAGTGTATCTTCAGTGTATGTATAAAAATCAATTGGCTGTGTATTCTGAGTTTATTTCTGGCTGTAGTCTGCTCCCTGTGACTCTACACCATCACCACACTGCTTACTTGTCACCACCTTTGTGTTGTACTTGGACATCAGCTACTATTGTACCTCTAACCTTTTCATGGTAACATATGGTTGTTTTAAATGTTTTATTTTTATATTATCTTTATTTTTATTTTATTTTATTTTTTATTTTTATTTATTTTATTTATTATTTATTTATTATATTTATAATTTTTATTTATTTTATTTATTTTTTATTTTATTTTATTTTTATTTTATTTTATTGGAATGGTTATATAGCTTTTGCTTATTCTGTACATTACTTTGTGTAGCATGAGTAAATTAATATAAATCAGTATACATGTAAATTCTTCAACGACACACACACACACATAGACACACATGCATACACAGAGGACTAAATTTAACCAAAGTGAAAGCTCGGCACACAGAAACCCATAAAAGACAGAAGAATATGTAGAAAAGACACGAATAAATAGAGAAATATTCAGGAATTGAAATGTGACAACAACATAAGTACATACAGGAGGAAACCATTACACTGTCAAATTGGAACCATAGAAAGATAGTAGGAATGACCTCTCAATCTCGTGGAAGGGCAGCCACACATTAATTTTCCTTGGGTTGTTGTTGTTTCAAGACCTACATCTGATATGAAGTAAGGGAAAGTTAAATGATGTCCTACCCTCATCTGCATTGTCACTGCTTCTGTCCTGCAGTGGGTCTTCTATCTCTACCTGGTGCAGATGGCTCCCAAGAAGTTCCCAAGCTCTCTCTGCAATCTGGTATTAAAATAGAGGGCCTGTGTCAAAGTCAGAGTCTTTCCAAAAGTTGTTTACTTCTCTTCCTGCCCCAGCACATATAAAGAATGGAATTACATTCCATCAGTAACCACTGATCACTTCAAGTGTCTTAGCCAGGGGCATATCAGGACATAAGGTGGTTAAAGGTAGCATAATTAAAGAGCCTTTAAAATGGAAAATATGGGCTAGAGAGATGGCTCAGTGCTTAAGGCACTTGCTTGCAAAGCCAAAGGACTCAGGTTTGATTCCCCAGGACCCACGTAAGTCAAGTTTACTATGTGGCATGCATCTGGAGTTGGTTGGCAGTGGCTGAAGGCCCTGGTGTGCCCCCTATCTCTCTCTCTCAAGTCAATTTTAAAAATGGCAAATGTTATGGGAGAAGCTTCAGATATGAGCCTGGGAACAGAATATAGCCAGAAATAAACTCAGTATACACAGTCAGTTATGGCCTGTTGATAAATTTGGGTAGCATAAAATCCTGATTTCCTGCATTTGTGGGGGAGGGTTAGGGTTGGAGACTAAGGCTCCTGTTTTCTCTTTTGGCATTGGTTGGAGCCAGCTATTTCTACTCAGACAGCTTCAGATCTCTGCACTGTGATTGTCCTCTTTGCCTGAGACAGTTTAGTTCAGAAACCATCTTGTCATTTGGAAAGCCATGGGCTCTGAGGTGTGTGGAGTTACGAACGCCAGACTTAGATGAGTGTAACTTGTAAGGCAGAGTGTCATGGTGCAGCGAAGGTCCTTGCTGTCCTTCCTGATAAAAGTACCCAGCACGAATGTGGATCTCTTTGCTTCTGTAATGTCTGGAATCCCAATTATTGCGCCAGGTGGCTTAAGGTAAGGAATATGGCTCTGATTCTCATATTTGGGAAGGTGTGGGGCTTATGGGAACTCCATGACTATGTGATCACCATGATCATCACTTGTGAACACATTCCTCCTTTCCAACAGAAAGTGATTTCACTCACACAACTTCTCTACTGTGTCTAGACTGGGGAGGAGGTGGCCCCCAAGCACACGGTGCACGTTGTAATCTGACTAACTGGAGGACTCTCGCATGTGGGCAGTGGTTGGAGCAGGAGTGTCACACAGATCCATGATTGTGAGGGAAGTGCACTGGGAGGATGTGGACGCTGTCCTCAAGGAGAGACACACGAGGTCTCTTTCTTGTGAGATTGTGAGGGGCTGAGACATCTCAGGTCACCAGCAGGAGAATGATGCCCAGGTGCTGATAATGAGCCTCTGACGTAACTGTCCATATCCCCTTGGCTTATCGTGTGTGATTGAATAGATCCAGTTGATTAAGCCTTGTTGGGTGTTCTTGAGACAGATTAGGGGTGACAGGGCCTCAAGAAAGATGCTAACAGATGAAATTGTCCTTGGTCCTGTGGTGGAAAAGTCTAGGTCATTACAATTTACTACAGGTCAGAAAAATCAGAAGGGTCTGGCATTTTCTTATCTTTCCCCCTTTAGGGAGTCCTTCCACTCCTTTCTGAGAAGGTCCTTCTTAGTAAATTAAAATTTCTTGGAAAATTGTTCTTTTGTAGGAAATGACCCCAGACCCCTGACTAACTGGCTAGACCAGCCACTCATTCACCAGGCTTACATAAAAAATGCCCCAACCTATGTCCTGAGGTAACCTTCCTAAACACTTTTTGCCTCCTTGGTCAAGAGCTCTGCATTCCTTCATTAAACTCTTCTTCACTCTTTTTAAATTGTCTACTTATTAATGAGAGAGAGAGAGCAGGAGAAATATATATATATGTATATTACCCTATATATATAATATATATGATATATATATGAGATATATGATTATATATATACATATATGTAAAATCATATATGTCAGAGATGAGAGAGAATGTATGGGGTATGGGTTCAGCAGGTCCTCTAGCCACTACAATTGAAATACAGATGTGTGCTCCATGTAGTCCATCTGTCTTACATGGTTACTGGGGAATTGAACCTGATTCCTTGGGCTTTACAGGCAAGCCCCTTAACTGCTAAGGCATCTCTGCAGCCCAAATATATTTTCAAAAAAAATTTCCAAAGGTTCATAGAATGACTTTTTGCATACAAACAGAGGACAGATCAAGAAACAAAAACAATCTCCCAGGAAGACTTCCTGCTGCCAGGTCCTGGGCCCCACGTCTCAGCACTATCCAGTGACTGTGGGACTTCTTGACTTTTACCAATGCTACTGCCCATGGAACTGCTGAGACAAAGACCACCTTGAATTGTCCAACATTTCTTTCAAGCTGGTTCTTGGCTTTGGTGGTGAATAGGAGGGAAGGGGCAAGCCTGGAACAAAGTTCGGGAAGCCAGGACCCTCAGGACACTTTTCATCACCACAGTCCTCCTCCTCATGTCTACACTGGCACTATAATTGGGATCAGAAAGTTTCTGTGTACTGCAAATTGCAGGGCACCAGGGACATGGCAGAGCTGGCCTTGGGGGATAGATGTGTGTAGAAGGAGCCCTACTCCCTTTGAAAGCCAAAGTGTATCACAGTGACATCTTGACAACTGGGACCACAAGAGTGATAAATGGCATCTGGCTGTGAGCTGTCACGGCGCCCACATTGAGCATGGCAAGACTGCACAGGTGAGTGTTCCTGACGTGACAGAAGTCTCTGCCCGAGACCAGGGTAAGGAGGCTGTGAGGCAGGCCCTTAGGAGGAGATAGGGGCAGAGAAGGGTCTGGGCTCCCTTTGCACAGTGGGTGAGGAGGGGGTAGGATCAGTGAGGAGAGGGGCTGTCCTTTCTCCACTGCCATCCAGAATTCTGTTCCATGCCATGAGGGAGCCTGTGTACTGTACTGTGTGTGCTGCCCTGTGCCAGAGCTGCCCACTCCACAGACAGGCAGGGATAGGAGGCACAGGATGGCATTTCCCCTGCCTGTGCAGAAGCAATTATTCTCTGTAGTTTCTCCACTATTTGACGGCATCAGGATGGAGCTCTTTTCCATTCTTTACTACTGTTTTCATGTTTTTCTTTCCTACAAAGAAACAATTATTCTCTGTAATTTTTCTGAAGGTGGTGTGATTTTCCTCATGACAGCGAAAGTTTCTTCTAAATTGTGTCATACCTGGCTGCATCCACCTTCTCAGAATGGAGCTCTTTTCCATTCTGAATAACTGTTTTCATTTTTAGTCTTATATGTTTGTTTTTCTTGACCCAAAATCCAACACTGTGGATATTTAGTAAACACTCTGGGTGAAAACTAACTTGGGTCAAATATTAACATTAAGAACAGGTGTGGGGGAAAGTTTGTTTAGTGTTGCTGAGCACTGGCCTAAGTAACACATACCTCCCTGGGTATCTTTCTAATAAACATGCCTAGTAACATGTTCGAGGTCATGAATTCTGCAACTGAGAAATCAGGACTTGACATTCTGAATGACTGAACGCAGCGGTGTTTTGTGACACATCGATTTTATGTTTCTCGGGTTTAATCATTTGTCAGGCATCTGAAACTTGTAAGAACCTCTAGATTCCTCACCAATTTCCAACAAACTTCATTAGTCACACATACCATACTTTGGGACTTCTTAAATGCTAGAGGAAGAAGTTTATGTTACCTTGTTAACATATACCATAAGTTTCTCTTCAAAACAGCCAGACCTGGGGTGAACATACATTCAGGACTTCCCAGCTCTCCTATGGGAGTGATTAGAGAAGCAATGACCACTTCCTTATTCACACCTCTGGTATTGATGTCTCAGAGAACAGAGAGTTACATCTGTAACAATTACCCAGTACTAAGATCAATGAAGAGACCTTGCAAATCCACATTCACCATAATTAATGCTTTAGAGGACAGTACATGTCATGCACTGTGTAGTTGGAAGCCTGCATGTTCCCCTCAGCATATGGGTGAGGACACACTGAGCACCCTGCTGCATGTGTCACCCAAAGTGGACAGACTTCTCCAGGCCACGCAGTTTAACAATCACAGGAAACAAACCTAAATATTTCTCCATATTAGCTCATCACATCATCTCAGTGATTGGTGCTCAGTTTTAGAAAACAAAGCCTTGTTTAGTAACTAGTTCATTAACAACTTTGGCCATGTGCACAAGTGCTGTGGTAGGTAGCTTAGATACTAGATAGTAAAACAGTCTCTCAAAAGTGTTCTCACTGTCATGTGCAGGAAGGAAGCAGATGTACATGCAATGCAGGGATTCATGGAATGTGGATGTGACCAAAATGTGACCTGGTTTGTGAACAATGAACAACAGGTGTCTATTGAGGGTGGTGTTTAAGCACAGAAGAGGCTGGTATGTTATTGCTATCCCTGTGGTAAGGTAAGTGTCACTGCTACATATACTTGAAAGTCATCAGAAATAAGATTTATGTGGAGAGGAGTCCGAACTGTGGAGGACAAGTAGAATTCAGACTGATGTTTAAACTTACATATTTGTCAAACATGAAACTGACAAGTAGATTTCTGTTTCTAAAGATTGTTTTTGGCCTAGGTGTGGTGTTGCATGCCTTTAATCTCAGCACTCAGGTAACAGGATGAGGTGGTCTGCCATGATTTTTAGGCTAGTCTGAGCTTCATACTGAATTCCAGGTCAGCCTATGTTAGAGTGAGTCCCTACCTCAAAAAAACAAACAAACAGAAAAAGGATTATTTTCAGGCCAGAGACAGTTCAGTGCTTAAGGCTCTAAAGCTCATTTTCCAACAAGGGAGAAGAAACAGACAAACAAACAAAAACAGTGATGTTTGTACAGTGAACATGCATCCTCATAATAGTTTAACAAGTTTTGACTTATAAGGCTGGGGCACTTCTAAGACAAAAAAGATAAGACTTAAGAGTCCTTAAAACACAAAAGACATCATTAGCTAGATGCCCTTTGGTTGGAGTCTATGCATTTATTATTTTCACTTGAGTAAACAGAGACAATCTGACTTAAGTTTCTCTTAATGTTTTTTTTTTTTTTTTTTCCTAGATCTGCATGAAGTCAGAAGATGCTTTGGAACGACCATGTCCAGATCACCATCTGCCTCTTTCTTACTGTACCTGGAATTGTAGGGAATATCCTGGTATTTGTGAGATATGTGTGTAGTATTCTCAGACAGACTGAGAAAAAACCCATAGACCTTATCCTCAGTCACTTGGCACTTTCAAATACGCTCATTATTTGTTGCACGGTTATCAGAAACAGAGCCATACTTTTTTATTTCAAGATATTCCTAGGTGATGCTGGGTGTAAAGTTGTGCTTTTTCTGGGAAGGATGGCTCGAGGACTCTCCATCTGCACCACCTCTCTCCTCATCATGATCCAGGCTGTCACCATCAATCCCAGGATCAAACTGTGGAGAAAATTCAAACCACAGACTGCAGGGCAGGTTCTTCTCTATCTCCCCCTCTTCTGGATGTTAAATTCTTTGATAAGCTCCAACTTACTGTGTTATATCACATTAGTTAGAAGCATGAACAGATCTGTGGTTGGTAAGCTGAGTGAGTACTGCATTATGTTACCATCTAGACAAATAGTGAAATGGCTGTTCCTCTCTCTCATGGCTCTCCGTGATGTCATCTTCCAAAGTCTCATGGGCTGGAGCAGTGTGTCCATGGTTCTCCATCTGTATAAACATCACAAGCGTGTCTCCTACCTTCATAGCAGCTCCAAGTGTTTGAACAATTCCAGCCCAGAAATCAGAGCCACACAGAGCACTCTCATTCTCATGACTTGTTTCCTTTTCTCTTATTGGGTCGATTTCATTTTCTCTTTCTACACAGGTTACACAGTGACTCAAGATTCAACCACCTTTATTATTAAAGGTTTTCTAGAACTTGGTTATGCTGTTCTCAGCAGCTTTATCCTGCTCAGCAGAGATGTCCGTGTGTTGAAATACTGGAGTGCTCAAAAATAGGTGAAATTAAATTCTATACCCATTACTCCATGAATGAAAGGTACATGCATTAAGAATTGCTGTGAAGCTGGGCATGGTGGTGCATGCCTTTCATCCCAGTACTCAGGAGGTAGACATAGGAGGATTACCACAAGCTTGAGGCCACCCTGAGACTCTATAGTGAATTCCATGTCATCCTGGACTACGGTGAAACTTTACCTCGAAAAACAAACAAAAAAATTGCTTTGATGTAGTGATATTTTTAAAGGGATCTTGGGCTAGGCATGGAGGTGTGCAACTTTAGTCCCTTCAGCTGGGAGACAGTGGTAGGAGAACCACCTTGAGTTCAATGCCCCCTGAGACTATATAGTGACAGCCAGGAAGGCTGGCCTAGAATGAGACCCTAAGATCCATAAATAAATAAATATTTTGTCATTGAAGGAGAATAAGAGAAAGCTAGTTTATTTTTATTTGTTTCTTTCTGAGTGTGTGGGGGGTACTAAGGCAGGGAGAGAGATTGGGCATGCCAGGGCCTCCAGCCACTGAAAACAAACTCCAGAAGCACTTCAAGCAAATTTCAGACACATGTGCCACCTTGTGCATCTCGATTACATGGGTACTGGGGAATCAAACCTGGGTCCACAGGGTTCATAGGTACACATTTTACCTACTCAGCCATCTATACGACCATAAAGGTAGGTTTTTAAGGCCATTTTTTAAAAAAAGAGATTGAGGCCCCAAATAAACCAGGAGACACTACCCATCATGCCATCTCACCCTGACACCAGAACTGAACTCTGTAGAAATGGAAGTGGTGTGTGACAGAGAGTGTCCGACAGCGCCCCCTGCTGTCTGCAGTCCAGCATGCAACCTAGACAAGTGGCCCAGGTGGGCTGGCTTGGGATCCACCCTTGAAACCTACCAGCTAATCAGGTCTTCTTCTTGCCTACAAAGACTCCTGTCACAAACTCCACCCCACCATAACCTGCTCTGCTGAGCTCCAATCTATTTTTCTGCCTCTGTTCACTGGGCCACAGGGACAAATGTGAGTCTGTCTTCCCTATCACCCAGCTTGGCTGTGGGGGAGGGTAGAGGCGGTAGAGAGCATAAAACTGTTTCTTGGTCTGAAGGAACTATTATACTTGCCTCTGCTTTATACTTTGGGGTAACTACTCCCTTTGATTACATGCATGATTTTCCTCTGGCCTCTAATATGCAATGTGCATACTTTCCTTACACCCCAGATCTGCCACGTGGATGTTTTCACCATCTCTAGGTCTGCTACCTGTGTAATTTCTTAAAACTTAGGGTACCCATTACTCAATTCTCTTCTGAATCTCTTGGTCTCTGCTTTGATGTCTGCCCCTGCATGCTTTTTCTTTGATCCTCTCTGTTGATCCTTTTAACTTCTCTAACAACACATGGCACATGCCATGCCAGTTCCTCCTATACAAGCTCCTAGATTCTCCTTTCCACATGCCAGCAGTGTTACTCTAATTTCTCTTTAAAAGCCTCAGTTTGGGGATGGAGAGGTGGCTTAATGGATAAGGCACTTGCTTGTGAAACCTAAGCACCCATGTTCAGCTTTCCAGATCCCATGTAAGCCAGACGCACATGGTGATGTAAGCATGCAAGGTCTCACATGTACAGAAAGTGACACACATCTGGAGTTTGATTGCAGTGTCTGGAGTCATTGGTGTGCCATTCTCTCTCCCCGCCCCATAAAAAAATGCCAAAAAAGCCTCAGTTTCTCTTAAGTCCACATGCTTGACACTTTACCCTAATTTCTGTTTAAAAGCACATGCATCTGGGGTTTGTTTGCAGCAGTTGGAGGACCTGCTATGCCCATTCTCTCTGCCCCCTCCCTCTCTGCCATTTTCTCTCCCTCAAGTAAATAAATAAAAATAAAATATTAAAAGAAAGAAATATGGGCTGTGTGTGTTACCACACACCTTTAGTCCCAACAGTTAGGATTCCAAGGTAGGAGGATGGCCATGAGATCAAGGATAGCCAAGACTACATAGTGAATTCCAGGTCAATCTGGACTAGAATGAAACCTTACCTCTACAAAACAAAAGGAAAAAATAAGGAGCATGGGACTAGGAAATTTAAGAGTAGTTTAGAGACAGTTTAAAAATAGTGGTCTTTCCTTGCAGTCTCTACTTTGTAGAGGTCAGAGGAAGATCTGACATTGCCTTATCTCTCTGCCTAAAGGAGTTCCTCCTTTAGCACTTTTTCCCATAAAATGGACCTGGCTCTCCATAGGAAGGAGCTCCCCTTTCCTGGAATAGTTCCCTCTCCTGGAGGGTTAATGTGCAGGAAGACTTAACCCTGATCCCCACATAGCAACCTGCAGGGCTGGTCAGTTCTAAGCCAAACCTGTGCAAGAGCACAGTGCTAGTCTCTAGGTGGGCTTTCCCTGCACAAAAGCTATGTGCTCTGACGTTCTTTTAGGTGCTATGACCGCTAAAAGACCCTGAGAGTCAGGAAGGGAGACTTTCCTTATCCAGAACACTGTCTTTCTATCTCTTGGGAAAAGATGTGCATTCCTTTTTTCTTCTAAGTTCGGGCACTCTCATTTCGGGGAGAACTACTCTTGTCTTCTCTTGGACAGGAGCTGTCCTCTGTCCTCTTTCCTTTAAGTGCTTTGAATTGTTTAATCCCTACAATAAAATCGCTCTAAACCTCCCACTAATCTGTAGATTTCAATTCTTTCCTTGTGTTCTTTGTCACTGCACATCAAGGTTTTTTGGAAATTTTTTATAACTGTAAGGTTCTGCGCCCTAACAACACCTTGGTTAAAACTGAAACAAAGGCTGAGGAAACCTCTGTGATTCTCAAAGATACCCAAATTCCCGTATCATATCGGTGCTCCTGACTATCATACTGATGCACCGACAAGGAAGATGACTCGTTCACACCTGATCACAAGTGTGTTCAGAGTTTCCAAGAAGTTGGAAAGGCCAGATCTTACAGAGGTCCATGCCACATTTCACATATCCATGCTTACAAACAATAGTATTTTATATGTATGAGAGCCCAAGGAGTCTATGAAAATTAAACATGAACTCAAAATGGATGCATGAGATGTGGTTAAGGAATGTTAAATTGCAGCGCTGGAGAGATGTCTCAGCAGTTACAGCCCTTGCCCACATAGCCTAAAGACCGGGGTTTGATTCACTAGTACCCATGAGAAGACAGATGCACAAGGTGGTGCATGCATCTGGAGTTCTTTTGCAGTGGCTAGAGGCCCTGGAGTACCCAGTCTTCTCTTTCTCTATCTCTGTCCCTCTCTCTCCTTGGAAATAAATAAACACAAATATGTAAAAGAAGAAAAAAAAAAGGGACAACTATAAATTTTAAACTGTAAAGGAATAAAGCCAGGAGTGGTGGCACACACCTTTGATCCCAGCATTCGGGAGGCAGTAGGATCACTAAGAGTTCAAGGTCACCCTGAGACAACATAGTTAATTCCAAAGCAGTCTGGGCCAGAGTGAGACCCTACATCAAAAAAAACAAAACAAAACAAAACACAACAATCCTTAAAGGAAAAGTCTCACAACATTGTACTAAGTAATGATTTGATATCCAACACAGCCAGGAAAAATAGAGATGATGGAGTTCATCTCTGTTAACTTTGTCATGGAATCACTATCATAATTTCCTTCTCAGTCCTTATACAAGTGGTGCAAGAGCAGCAGGTGGTTTGGTTTTAACTGCAGGCCAGGTGCACACACACTACGTGATCTAGGGAGAACTCAGAGGACTTGATAGAAGGCATCCTCAATGCATTATCATTTATGACTCAGTGTGTTCATCTTCCTACATGCTGGGCACAGAAATTTTATTTATTTACTTATTTATATTTATTAATTTATATTGTTTTTAAATTTTTCAAGATTAGGCCTTACCTTAGGCCATGCTGAACTGGAACTCACTCTGCAGTCCCAGACTGGCCACATATTTACAGTGACCCTCCTGCTTCTATCTCCCAAGTCCTGGATTAAAGGCATTTGCTGTGACTCCTACACAGAAATTTCAGAAGGCTGTTGTCTGCATTATGTAATGCCTAGTGTTTAGTGTTTCACTGCTTTTCTACAAGGGCTGTGCCTGCAATTCTAACATCTACACACACACACACACACACACACACACACACACACACACACAAAAGCACAATACCAAACTGAGGAACTCATCAGAATTGAATAAAAATGACACAAAGGAGTGTCTCCTCAGTAGCACCAGACACCCCACGTTTTACACTGAGAAGTCAGTGAGACACAGGATGCAGCAGCAGAGGGGAAAGGTCACAGCTCCAGGTTCTGCAAGCAGGGTGTTGCCTCTGGACAAAATGAGGAGTCCTCACCTCCTTCCTCATCCTCTCACTCCCACTCCCACCCAACCAACTCAAGAGACAGGCTCACAGATGTAATTCTGTCTAGGAAAATATTTTTTGAGAATATTAAGTTTCTGTTCTTCCATTTCAACCCATTCCTTCATCTCATCGATAAGCTAAAGATGACAAGGGGGCCAGGGAAGGCAAGAGATGAGACAGCAGCATGGAACAGGTCTGCAGAGCTGCCTGTGCTGAAGGCACATGCAACAGCTTTCTCCTGGAATCAGGCAAACTGGGCAGGTGGGATGGTTTAGTGGTTAAGGCATTTGCCTGCCATGTCAAGGGACCCTGCTTCAATTCTCCAGGACCCATGTAAGCCAGATGCATAAGGGGGCGCATGCATCTGGAATTCCTTTGCAGTGGCTGGAGGCCCTGATGTGCCCATTATCTCTCTCTCTCTCTCTCTCAAATAAGTAAAATATATTTTCAAAAAATAGACAAATCAAGACTAAAGGCACCATTTCTTTTAAAAATTGTGTTAGAAGCCCAGAGCTGATATGTGCTCTTACAACTGACTCTGCACTATGACTTCCCTCTGGAAGAAAAAGCACTTGGAAAGAAGAAGGGATCAGTGAGAGGGACACTTGGAAAAAGGAAAAGGGATCAGGGATGGTGGCATGTGCCTTTTATGCCAGAACTCCAGATGCAGAGATACAATGAACACTGTGTGTTCAAGACCACCCTGAGACTACACAGTGAACTCCAGGTCAGCCTGGGCTAGAATAAGACCCTATCTGAAAAAATAAATAAATAGAAAAATAAAAAGGAAAAACCTAGGGTTGGTGGGAGGAGTGTATGATGATGATATATTGTCTAAATGTGTGGACATTGTCAAAAATGTTATTAAATATTTATATATTTATGAAAGAGAGAAAGAGATCCAGGCATTGTGACACATGCCTTTAATCCCAGCTCTCAGGAGGCAGAGGTAAGAGGATCACAGTGAGTTCAAGGCCACCCAGAGACTACAGAGTGAATTCCAGGTCAGCCTGAGCTACAGTGAGACCCTACCTCTAAAAACCAAAAAGGGAAATAGAGAGTGAAACACAGAGAGAGAAAACCCGACAGATCCTCTAGTCACTGCAAATGACCTCCAGATGCATGTGCCACCAAGTGCCTCTGTCTTGCGTGGGTACTGGGGAATTGAACCTGGATTCTTAGGCTTCACAGGCTAATGTCTTAACCACTAAGCCATCTCTGTAGCAAAAAATGTTTTATCCCAGCACTTGGGAGGCGGAGGTAAGAGGATTGCCATGAGTTCGAGGCCACCCTGAGACTTCATAGTGAATTCCAGGTCAGCCTGGGCTAGAGTGAGACCCTACCTTAAAAAAAAAAAAAAAAAAAGAAATGTTTTTAAAAGAAATTGTCAAAGGTGCAAAGAATGATACATTGCATATAACCAGCACCTAGATCAAGAAACAGACACAGGAACATTCCCTGCTGCTCTGTCCTGGACACCACACCTAAGTACCATCCAGTGATTGTAGGACTTGGTGACCTTTTACCAATGCTACTTGCCCTTGAAAGTGTGGAGAAAGTGACCACTGTGAATTGTCCAATGTTTCTTTCAAGTTGGTTCCTGGCTTTGGTGGTGAAAAGGAGGGGAAGGGGCAAGGCTGGAACACAGGGCAGGAAGCCGGGACCCTCGGGACACTGCTGTCATCACAGCCCTCCCCCTCGTGTCTACACTGGCACTGTGATTAGGGTCAGAAAGTTTCCCGGTGCTGCACAGTGTAGGACACCAGGGACATGGCAGAGCTGCCTTGGGGATGGACGTGTGCAGAAGGAGCCACAATGTGCGATGGTGATGTCTTGACAACAGGGAGAATTGGCTGTGACAACTGGGACCACAGGAGTGATAAATGGGGACTGGCTGTGAGCTGTCAGAGCGCCCACACTGAGCATGGCACAGACTGCACAGGTGAGTGATCCCCCCGTGGCAGAAGTCCCCGCCTGAGACCAGGGTAAGGAGGCTGTGAGGCAGGGCCCTTAGGAGGAGACAGGGGCAAAGAAGGGTCTGGGCTCCCTTTGCTCAGTGGGTGAGGAGGGGGTAGGATCAGTGAGGAGAGGGGCTGTCCTTTCTCCACTGCCATCCAGAATTCTGTTCCGTGCCATGAGGGAGCCTGTGGGCTGCAGCGTGCGTGCTGCCCTGTGCCAGAGCTGCCCACTCCACAGACAGGCAGGGATAGGAGGCACAGGATGGCATTTCCCCTGCCTGTGCAGAAGCAGTTAGTCTCTGAAGTTTCTCCTCAGTCTGGTGTACTTACAGTACACACAACAGTCAAATGCTGTTCTAAACTCTGTCAGAGCTGGTTGCTTCAGTCTTCTTGGGATGGAGCTCCTTTCCATTTTGTATTGATATTTTCATTTTTTGCCTTGCTTGTTTGCTTTTCTTAACCCAAAATATGTTGTGGATATTTATTAAACGTTCTGGGTGAAAAGCAACCAGGGAGAAAATCTGAACACCAATGACAGGTGTGGGAGCAAGTGTGCTTAATGTTGCTGAGCACTGGCCTAAGCCACACACACCTCTCTCATGTTATCTTTCCATTACAACATGCTTAGTAACACATTCGAGGTTGTGCATTCACCAACTGAGAAATCAGGACTTGAGTTTCAGAATGACTGAAGATAGGGGTGTTTTGTGAGGCACAGAGTTTGTTTCCCAGGTTTAAACATTTGTCAGGCATCTGGAACTTGTATGAACCTCCAGCTTTCTCACCAATTTGCAACAAAGTTGATTAGCCACACATACCATACTTTGGCATTTCTTAAATACTAGAGGAAGAAGCTTTTGTAAGCTTGTTAAAATATATCCATAAGCTTCTTTACGAAACAGCCAGACCTAGTATAAACAGACATTCAGGATTTCCCAGCTCTCCTATGGCAATGATTAGAGAAGCAATGACCTTTTCCTTATTCACACCTCTGGTATTGATGTCCCAGAAAACAGAGAATTATACCTGAAACATTTATCTGGTCATTAGATCAATGAAGAGACTATGCAAATCCACATTACCATAGTTATGAATGTCTTAGAGGACAATACAAGTCATTTGCCACGTAGGTGGAAGCCTGCACGTTCCCCCAGCATATGGGTGAGGTCACACTGAGCACCCTGCTGCACGTGTCACCCAAAGTGGACGGACTTCTCCAGGCCCCACAGTTTAACAATCACAGGAGCCCAACCCAAATATTTCTCCAAATTATCTTGTCAGATCATCTTGGTGATTAGTGTTCAGTTTTAAAAACAGAGCCTCCTTCAGTAACTAGTTCATTAAAACCTTTGACCATGTAATACAAGTGCTGTGGTAGGTAGCTTAGAGACCACATAGTAACAGTGTCTCTGAAGTGTTCTCACTGTCGTTGGCAGGAAGGAAGCAGATACACATGCAACACAGGGGTTCAGGGAAAGTGGATGTGACTAAAATGTGAGCTGGTTTGTGAACAATGAACAACAGATATCTATTGAGGGCGGTGTTTCAGCACAGACCAGGCAGGTATGTTATCGATATCCCTGTGGTAAGGTAAATGTCACTGCTACATATACTTGAAAGTCATCAGAAATAAGATTTATGTGGAGAGGATTTCAAACTGTGGAGGACAAGTAGAATTTAGACTGATATTTAAAGTTATATGTTTGTAAGACATGAAACTGTCAAATAGACTTCTGCCTCAAAAGATTGTTTTTGGCCTATGTATGGTGTTGCATGTCTTCAATCCCAGCACTCAGCAAGCAGAGAGAGGTGGACAGCCATGAGTTTGAGAGCAGCTGGAGGCTACAAAATGAATTCCAGGTAAGCCTAGGTTAATGTGAAACCCTACAGACTCACATGCACGCACACACACACACACACACACACACACATATGTATAAAATTTTCCAGACCAGATATGACTCAGTGGCTAAGGTTCTAAAGCTAACTTTCACTCCAACATAGAAGAAAAAACTGAAAACAACAGTAATGTTTATATAGTGAACACACATCCCTGTGAGATTTTAAGAAGTATTGATTTATAGGCTGGGGCATTTCTAAGAAAAAATAATAAGACTTAACAGTTCTTAAAAGACAAAAGACATCATCAGTAAGATGCCCGTTGGTTGGAGTCTATGCATTTATTCTTTTCACTCGAGTAAACAGGGACAATTGACTTGAATCTCTCTAATGTTTTTTCTAGATCTGAATGAAGTAAGAAGATGCTCTGGAATGACCATATCCAAATCACCATCTGCTTCTTTCTTACTGTACCTGGAGTTGTGGGAAATATCCTGATATTCGTGAGATATGTATATAACATTCTCATGGGGACTAAGAAAAAATCCATAGACCTTATCCTCATGCACTTGGCAGTTTCAAATATACTCATGATTTGTAGCACAATTATCAGAGAGAAAGCCATAATTGTTTATTTCAAGATCTCCCTAGGTGAGGTTGGTTGTAAAGTTGTGGTTTTTCTGGGAAGGATGACTCGAGGACTCTCCATCTGCACCACCTGTCTCCTCAGCATGGTCCAGGCTGTCACCATCAACCCCAGGGTGACCCTGTGGAGAAAACTCAAACCACAGACTGCAGGACAGGTTCTTCCCTATCTCCTCCTCTTTTGGATGTTAAATTCTCTGATAAGCTCCAACTTACTGTGTTATATCACATTTTCCAGAAGCATGAACAGATCTGTGGCTGACAAGCAGAGTGGGAGTTGCGTTATGCTGCCATCTAGGCAAGTAGTGAAATGGTTGTTCCTCTCCCTCATGGCTCTCCGTGATGTCATCTTCCAGAGTCTTATGGGCTGGAGCAGCGTGTCCATGGCTCTCCATCTGTATAAACATCACAAGCGTGTCCTCTACCTTCACAGCTCCAAGTGTGTGAACAATTCCAGCCCAGAAATCAGAGCCACACAGAGCACTCTCATTCTCATGGCCATGTTTCTTTTCTTTTATTTGGTTGATTTCTCTTTCTCCTTCTTCATAGGTTACACAGTGACTCAAGATTCAACCACCTTTATTATGAAAGGTTTTCTAGAACTTGGTTATGCTATTCTCAGCAGCTTTGTCCTGCTCAGCAAAGATGTCCTTGTTAGTAAATACTGAGTGCTTACGAATTGCTAGAATTAAATTCTACACCCATTCCTCCTGGAATAAAAGGTATATACATTAAAAATTGCTTTGATATAATGATAATTTTTAAGGGATTTTGCACCAGGTGTGGTGGTGCATGCCTTTAGTCCTATCAATTGGGAGGTACAGGAAGGAGGATCACTGTGAGTTCTAGGCCACCCTGAGACTACATATTAAAGTCCAAGTTAGCCTGGCCTAGATTGAGTCCCTACTTTGAAGAAAAGAAAAAAAAAAGATTTTACTACTTGGTATTGAAGTGTCAGAGAAAGCTACTGTTTTAAAACATTTTAGTTTTTAATTCCTTGAGACAGAGAAGCAGGTATTGAGAGAGGGAGAGAGAATTGGCATGCCAGGACCTGTAGCCACTGCAAACAAACTCCAGATGTACTTTAAATGACCTCCAGATACATATGCTACCTTGTGCATCTGAATTACATGGCTACTAAGGAATCGAGCCTGGGTCCTTAGGCTTCATAGTCAAACAGTTTAATCACTAAGCAATCTATACAGCCATAAAACTAGTTTTTTTTTTTTTAAAAAAATGCTGTTTTTGTTAGAGATGGAGACATTAAATAAACCAGGAGATACCACCCCATATGCCATCTCACCCTGACACACAAACTAAAACTCTTGGCAGAAATGGAACTGGGATGATCCCTCCAAACTAACCAACCAATCAGATCTTCCCCTTGCCTATAAAGGATCCTGTCTTCTTCCTGACACAAATTCCACCCCACTCTGACCTGCTCTGCTGAGCTCCGCTCTCTTTGGCTGGTTCTGCCTCTCTTCACTCTGCCACAGGGACACATGGGAGTCTGGCTTCCCTCTCACCCAGCCTGGCTGTGGGGGATGGGGTGTGGGTAGGGGGGAGGGATGCAGAGCATAAAATTATTTCTTGGTCTGAAGGAGCTTTTCTTTTCATTATTTTTGAAAATATATTTTATTTATTTATTTGAGAGAGAGAGAAAGAATGGGCATGATGCCCAGGTCTCCAGCCACTGCAATGGCACTCCAGATGCATGTGCCTCCATGTGCATCTGGCTTACATGGGTATGGGGAATCACATTGGAGTCCTTTAGCTTTGCAGGCAAATGCCTACCACTAAGCCATCTTGTCCAGCCCTGGTGGAGCTTTTTTGCTCACCTCTGCTTTATGGTTTAGGGTAATTTCTTGCTGTGATTACATGCATGATTTTCCTCTGGTCTCTAATCTGCCACGTTCATATTTTCCTTACACCCAAATCTATGACGTGGTTCCCTTCACTAACTCACCGAGTGGGTGTTTGCACTAACTCTATGTCTGCTACCTGTATAATTTCTTTAACAGATACATATCCAATTTTCCCAACACCATTTCCTGAAGAGGCTGTCTTTTCTCCAATGAATATTTTTGGCATTTTTATCAAGTATCAGCTGGCTATAGCTACCTGGACTTATATTTGGGTCCTCTGTTCTGTTCCATTGATCTACATGTCTGCTTTTGTGCCAGCACCATGCTGGTTTTGTTACTATGGCTCTGTAGTATAGGTTAAAATCAGGTATGGTGATACCACCCACCTTACATTTGTGGCTATGTATTATTTTAGATATTCAAGGTTTTTTGTGATTCCATATGAATGCTTTGGATTGTTTCTTCTATTTCCTTGAAGAATGCCATGAAAATTTGATGGGGATTGCATTAAATGTGTAGATTGCTTTTGGTAAGATTGCCATTTCCACAATATTGATTTTTCTGATCCAGGAACAAGGGATGTTTGTCCATTTACTAGTGTCTTCTGCAATTTCTCGCTTGAGTGTTTTAAAGTTGTCATTGTAGAGACCCTTTACTTTCCTGATTAGGTTTATTCTGAGGTAGTTTATTTTCTTTGATGCAATTGTGAATGGGAGTGATTCTCTGATTTCATCCTCTGTGTGTTTGTTGTTAGCATATAGGAAGGCTACTGATTTCTGTGTACTTATTTTGTATCCTGCTATGTGGCTGTAGGTGTTTATCAGCTCTAACAGTTTGCTGGTAGAGTCTTTAGGACCATTTATATATAGAATCATGTCATCTGCAAATAATTATAACTTGATCTCTTTCTTTCCAATTTGTATCCCTTTTATGTTTGTCTCTTGCCTTATTGCTATGGTTAAGACTTCCAGGACTATATTAAATAAAAGTGGGGACAGTGGACACCCTTGTCTTGCTCCTGATTTTAGTGGAAAACCTTCCATTTTTCCCCTATTTAGTAATATGTGGGCTGTAAACTTGTCATAAATAACCTTTATTATATTGAGATATGTTCTTTCTATTCCCAGTTTCTGTAGAACTTTTATCATGAAGGAATGTTGGATTATGTCAAATGTTTTGTCTGTGTCTAATGCGATGATCATGTGATTTTTGTTCTTCAGTCCATTTATATAATGTATTCCATTTATTGATTCACATATGTTGAACCATCTTTGCATCTTGGGATAAAGCCTACTTTGTCAGGGTGGATGGTCTTTCTGATATATTCTTGTATTCTGTTTGCCAATATTTTGTTGATAATTTTTCCATCTATGTTCATGAGGGAGATTGGTCTGTAATTTTCTTTTTTGGTCCTATCTTCGCCTGGTTTTGGTATCAGGGTGATGCTGGCTTCATGGAAGGAGTTTGGTAGGATTTCTTCTTTTACTACTTTATGGTAAAGCTTAAGAAGCTATGGTGTTAGTTCTTCCCTGAAGGTCTTTTAAAATTCAGCAGTGTATCCATCTGGGCCTGGGCATTTTTAGTTGGGAGATTTTTGATAACTGCTTGGATCTCTATGCTTGTTATAGGTCTATTTAAGTGATTGATCTCATCTTTATTTAATTTAGGTATGTCATATAAATCAAGGAAATCAACCAATTCTTTTTAGATTTTCATACTTTGTGGAGTATATGCTTTTATAGTATGTCATATTATTTTTTAAAATTTCTCTGGCATCTGTTGTGATGTTACCTTTTTCATCTCTAATTTTATTAATTTGTGTCTCTTCTCTCTTTCTTTGGGTCAGATTTGCTAAGGGTTTATCAATCTTGTTTATCCTTTCAAAGAACCAACTCTTTGTTTCATTAATTCTTTGGATTTTTTTTGTTGTTTCTATTTCATTAATTTCTGCCATAATCTTTATTATTTCTTCCTGTCTACTGATTTTTGGTTTGCCTTGTTCTTCTTTTTCCAAGGCTTTAAGATGAAGCATTAGGTCATTTACTTGCGACCTTTCTAATTGCTTAATATAGGCACTTAAAGCTATAAATTTACCTCTTAGGACTGCCTTCATTGTGTCCCAGAGATTTTGGTATGTTGTGTTCTCATTATTGTTTGACTCTATAAATTCTTTGATTTTCTTCTTGATTTCTTCATTGTCCCATTCATCATTTAGTAGTGTGTTGTTTAATTTCCATGATTTTGTGTATGCTCTATAGCTTTTCTTGCTATTGATTTGTAGTTTGAGTCCATTGTGGTCAGATAGAATGCAAGGAATTATTTCAATTTTCCTGTTTTTGTTAAGATTTTCTTTGTGTCCTAATATATGGTCTCCTTTAGAGAATGTTCCATGTGCTGCTGAAAAGAATGTATATTTTGCAGCATTTGGATGAAATGTCCTGTATTTATCTGTTAGGTCCATTCCTGCTATGACCTCATTTAGTCCAGATGCCTCTCTGTTTATTTTTTTCCTGGGATGACCTGTCAATTGGTGAGAGTGGGGTGTGAAGTCACCCACTACCACTGTGTTTGGTGTTATCTGTGTCCTTAGTTCTAATAGCATTTGTTTGATGAATTTGGGTGCCCCCATGTTAGGTGCATATATGTTTAGGATTGTAATGTCCTCCTATTGGAGGGTGCCTATAATCAATATAAAGTGGCCTTCCTTATCTTTCTTAATTAATGTTGGACTGAAGTCTACCTTGTCAGATATCAGGATAGCAACTCTTCCTTGTTTTCCAGGCCCATTTGCTTGAAACACCATTTTCCAACCTTTCTTCCTAAGATAATGTCCATCTTTTGTAGAAAGGTGGGTTTCTTAGAGGCAACAATTTGAAGGATCCTGCTTTTTAACCCAGTTTGTGAACCTATGTCTTTTGTTTGGGGCACTGAGGCCATTGATATTAAGAGATATTATTGACAGGTGTGTATTCATTTTTTCCATTTTTTTTTTTTGTAGTTCTTTCGGTTTTACCTTTGCTCTCATGTGTTAACTAGTTTTTGAGTATTGCTTGTTTTTTTTTTCCAAGTTCCTTATGTGTGTGCTTTTCTTTTTCTTCAGCATGGAGGATTCTTTAAAGTATTTTCTATAGTGGTGGTTTTGTCTTCAAATACTCCTTTAGCCTGCTTTTGTCATGGAATGTCCTTATTTCTCCATCTATTTGAATGGATAGCTTTGCAGGATAAAGTAACCTTGGTTGACAGTTGTTCTTTCAGAACTTGGAAAACATCACTCCATGCCCTTCTGGCTTGTAAAGTTGGTATTTAATCCGCTGTAATCCTGATAGGCTTGCCTTTGAAGGTAACTTGATTTTTCTTTTTGACTGCTTTCAATATTTTTTCTTTGGTTTGTGTGTTTGGTAGTTTGATTATAACATGCTGAGGAAAGGTTCTTTGCAGGTTTTGTCTGGCTGGTGTTCTAAATTCTTCCTGTATCTGCATTGGCACCTCTCTCCCAAAATGGGGGAAGTTTTCTTTTATGATTTTGTTGAAGACACCTACTATGCCTTTGGAGTGAAATTCTTCTCCTTCTACTGTGCCCTGAATTGTTATGTTTGATCTTTTCATAGTGTCCTGAATATATTGAAATTCCCACTCATATAATATATTAGTTTGTCTTTCTCTTTGTTGGGCTGGATTAGATTTGCCACCTGGTCTTCTAGCTTAGATATTCTGTCCTCTCCTTCATCCATTCTACTGGTGAGATTTTCTACAGAGTTTTTTATTTTATTAACTGTGTTCTTTATTGATAATAATTCTAACTGGTTTTTCTTTATTATTTCTATTTCCTTATATGTCTAGTATTGACCTCTTTATTTCATTAAGTTGCCATCCTTGTGTCTTCTTTGCTTCCTTTGGTTGCTTCTTTGAGTTCTTTGAACATCTTTATAACCATTCTTTTGAAACCTTTCTCAGGCATTTTTTCTAACTCGTTCTCACTGGAGGTCATTCTGATGTATTAATACTTTTTGGTGGATTTATATTGTCTTGACTTTTGGTGTTTCTTGTGTTATAATGTATATATTTTTGCATCCTATATTATTTAATGATTAGATTTTCTAGGTAGCTGGGTATTATGGGATGTATCAATCAATCTGATGTTATATATCTTCAGGGAAGGAGCTTAAGGCACTAGGTGTGGCTCTCAAGACTCTCAAAGTATCTACAAAAATGACCCTAGGTGTTGGGTTTGCCTTCTATGAGAGTATTCAAGTAGGCTAAGTGGAACAAAATACAGATAGCTTCTAAAATGTAACTAAACAATGTACACTTTCAATGAAAAACAGTACAGAGTGTTTATCCAAGAGTAGGTATTATGACAACCTGATCCTCTGTCTGTCCCTTAGGCTGTGTGGTGCCTCATCCACTCCATTAATCCTGACACACTCCATTAAACCTGACAAGGAGGTTAAGATTTGTGGCCTGTAGAGGGTTCCAAGTCAGCTTGTGATCAGGTGAGGCCCTTCCCTAATGTATAACAGAAGAGGAAACAAAGCCACTATAAATCAAGAAGCAACAAATAACACGCCCATAATACAGCTTATTTAAGAATGGCAAATCTGACCATCCATCAGATTTAACATATAATTTATCCTGATATGGAAGGTGCAATTAGCACTTCTGGTTCAGGCCTATATACGAGTTTTATTAGGTGGGTACTGACCTGGTGTAATCCCAGTTATCTTTTGGGATGATTTTGGTCTCCGTTATTCTGCTCCTGCTTAGGTCCCGCTGCACCGGAGACAGCAAGCATGCCATTTCAGGATCACAAGGAATGGAGCGCTGAAGAGCTGCTTGACACAGTTCCAGCCCAGCTATCTCTTCCTTGAAGTCCAATATGATCCCTCTATAGAAAAATTTTTGGCACTCTATGCTACAGAAATATGTGATTTTCTGTATAATGTTTGTCTTTCTCTGTCTTTCACTTGGTGTCCCAATCTCTAAGTTTACTTTTCCAGTAAAAATTGGTGTTGGTGAAGTGTTGATCAATGTATCTGAAAAAGGCTCTGGCATAGAATTGGAAAAAAAAAAGGGTCAGAGATAATTGTTTTCCTTAAAGGCCTTAAAGAAAGTCAGGTATGAAGTACAGTACACTTAGGAGGAAACAATGAACCTCCTGGAACAATGTAAAAATTGTTCTATGACTGATTTTTCTAAATGGTGGCAATTGCAACAAACTATGACTCTTTACCAAGAATCCTTATAGAAAAACAACCAAAGTCAGAAAAAGTTCAATCGGGGGGACCAAAGTCTAAGTATTGGAGGGACATGAAAAGGAAAATTCAAAATAAATGATTAAAGGATAAATAGATCTACTGGATCAGTGATTAATGATGGGAAGCCCCATTTGCGGTTGTTTTGCCTCTCACCTTTAACATAGCAATTGAAAGTAGAAGTTCAGGAACTCACAAGTGCTTGACCGCACATACATGTGGAAAATGTAAAAACAGGTAATCATTATAGGGGCCTGATGACTTTACTTGAGGTGAATAATTATGGGATTGTTTGATAAAAAGGAATAACAAAAAGTTTCTATGAATTCTGTAAAATTATGCCTTGAAGTTTGTTCTTGCAGAAAATAAAAGACTGAGGCTAAGAGCTGTGGCAGCAGAGAAGTAGAGAAGCAAAGGAGCATGGATGCATAGGAACAGGGAAAAACAGAGAACAGAAAAAAAGACAAAGAAACAAGAAAAAGAAAACAGAAAAAGACAAAAATAAAAAAATAGAAACAGAGAAGCAGGTAGAGAGAGAAAGATGGAAACACTCAGCGGCCTTCAGCATTAGCCTGTCAGCTTGCACCAGAACTTGATTTCAAGTTGTTATTTCGCCTCTCCCTTTCACACCTCCATTCGGGGACCCTCCTTCAAGCCAGGGCTGGACCCGGGCACCGCTGTTGGTTCAAGTAGGCGTGGCCGGGTCCCTGGACTGCTGCTCTGTTCTCTGGAGCTGGGCACTGGTGGTGGGGAGGGGAGGCTGCCATGCTGCTCTAGTTCTCTCGCTGTTCCACCTGTTCTTCGACCTTGTGATCTGCTCCTCCATTGTTCACTGTCGTTCTCCCTTCATGTTTCTTGAGTTTTCAGAGAGGTCCAGTGTGAGTGGGAACTCCCCTCAGTGGGTTTTCCTGTGGTTCAGGCAAAGCCTAACGGCTGGCTGGTGGACTGCTGCTGAGGTCCCGCAGACCTGCCAGAGCCTCTTCTGCCAGCCTCTGTGGTCTATGGATGCTCTCGATCTCTTCTACTTCCCTGCATTCATTTCAATTTCAATACTTTTTAGTAAAAGAATGTATTTTTCTGTTTTTTGGGGGTTTTTTTTGCTCCCCCCCCCCCAGGCTGCTTTGGTGTGGTACCTACATTGCCATCTTAACTGGAAGTCCCCATTTTTCTTCCTTCTGTGCAAGGCTAGGTCAGTAACAGGACCTGTAATCTCAGTCCTCAGGAGCTGGAGGCAGGAGTGTCAGGAGTGAAACAGGGTGTTAGGGGTTCAGGAGAAGAGTCTGGAACCCCAAACCTGAGGTTCTGGAACCCCAAACCTGAGGTTCGTGTATACTACTGAACACTGAACAAAGAATTGGATAAAACACTACTGAGAAGGATGAGTATTACATTATTCTATTTATTTGTTTTGTTTTGGTTTTTGAGGTAGGGTCTCACTCTGGTCCAGGGTGACCTGGAATTCACTATGTCATCTCAGGGTGCCTTCTAACTCATGGCCATCCTCTTACCTCTGGTTCCCGAGTACTGGGATTAAAGGTGTATGCCACCATACCTGGCCATTATTCTATTTATTAAGGGAAGTACAGAACCAAGGGAAGAAGAAAGAATACAGCCACGTGGTCTGAGTGGCCTGAACAAACCATAGAAGGAGGCAGAAAGCAAAGAACACAAAGTACAAGAGCTCCTCCCGTGCAGCACACCGGAGGGGATGAAGAGCCCATGTGGGAGCAGAGGTCAGGGGCTCTCCCCTAGTCTGAACCTAGCCTGCCGCAAGAGGGAAACTCACCAGTGCCTGCAGGTTCGTGAGTGATGTTCAGAAGCCCAGACAGAAACTTGCCCCTCCCCCATGTGTATTTATAACCTTATTGTGGTGGGTTTCACCTTCTGGCTTAGGTGAGCCAGAGAGAAAGCTGATTGGTCTGGTCCAGAGGCTGGCTTAGGACAAGGCCAGCCATGATGACAAGTTCTGGGGTCTTAAGTTTGACTAACCACAGTGTCAGGGTTAGGAAAGAGGAAGTCCCTCCCAGCAGGGGCTCAAGGGTGGAAAAACAGATCTCCTTTTGGCAAGAGATAAGAAGTCAGGTCATCCTTTGATCTCTAGCCAGTGCATGTCCCAGAGGGCAGTCATTTCTGCCTTTATCATCAGGTGCCACCCTAACTGCCTAACAAAAGTACCTCACTCCCTTTCAGGAGTTCAGTGTCAGCCTCTTTGATATCAGTAGTTCAATTTTTTGTTGTTTGGTTTTTCGAGGTAGGGTCTCACTGTGGCCCAGGCTGACCTGGAATTCACTATGTAGTCTCAGGGTGGCCTCAAACTCATGGCGATACTCCTACCTCTGCCTTCTGAGTGCTGGGATTAAAGGCGTGCACCACCATGCCCAGCTTAGTAGTTCAAATTTTTAAGAAGCCCTAAAAATGAGTAAAAATGTATACTAAGCTTCTTTGTCCACTCTGATGAGATTGCTTTGTAGATTGTGTATCGTATGTTTTATGTATTTTAGATAATAAATTATATGGATTATAAATAATTTCTGTCACATTGCCTCATTGATTGGTTACTTTCTCTCTGGACGGTTTTTTGTTTTTATTTTTTTGTTTTGGTTTTTCAAGGTAGGGTCTCACTGTAGCTCAGACTGACCTGGACTTCACTAGGTAGTCTCAGGGTGGCCTTGAAGTCACAGTGATCCTCCTGCCTCTGCCTCCTGAGCACTGGTATTAAAGGTGCCACCACCCTAGCCATAAGCTTTGTGGGGTTTATTTTTTTTTGTTATTTGTTTTTTCATATTTTTATTTGCTTGTTTGTTTGAAAGAGAAAGAAAAAGGGTCAGAGAGAGAGAATGGGTGTGCCAGGGTCTCCAACCACTGCACGTGAACTACAGGTGCATGCACTACCTGTGCATCTGGCTTGCATGAGTAATCAAACCTGGGTTCTTTGGCTTTGCAGGCAAGTGCCTTAAGTGGTAACTCATCTCTTTTGCATCCAGAAGCTTTTTTTGTATTTTTGCAATCTTATTTATTCATTATTCCTTTTGCTGCCTGAGATTTGAACGTTTTAGTCAAAAAATTGTCAGGGCCAGCTTGAACCAAAATTTCCTCCTTTCATTTTTGTAGAAGCTTTAGAGTTTCTTGTCTTAAATTTTGCTATTTAAAACAGTTTGATCCAGGTGTCCTGGCAAATGCCTTTAATCCCAGCACTTGAGAGGCAGAGATAGGAGAATTGCTGTGAGTTTGAGGCCACCCTGGGACTACATAGTGAACTCCAGGTCAGCTTGGACTGGAGGGAAACACTACCTAGAAACAAGCAAACAAACAATCCAAAGCAGTGTGAGTTGAATTTTGGGTATGATGTAATTTAAAAATCTCTTTTCATTGTTTTGCATTGAATGCCAGTTTGTCAACGCCATTTATTGACATCTATCTTTTTCCCCCATAGTGCATCTTTAGCGTATGCACAGGAAACAGTTGACTGTGTTTTCCGGGTTTGTTTCTGGCTGTAGTCTGCTCCCTTTGACTCTACACCATCACCACACTGCTTACTTGTCACCACCGTTGTGTTGTACTTGGACATCAGCTGCTACTGTACCTCCAACCCTCTCCTCCACAGGATGGCTTTGGCCTTTTGTGGTACCATATGATTTTTGTAAAAGTTTTATTTTTATATTATCTTTGTTTTTTATTTTGTTTTCTTTTACTTTATTGGAATGGTTATATAGCTTTTGTTTATTCTGGACATTACTTTGTGAAGCATGAGTAAATTAATATAAATCAGTATACATATAAATTCTTACAAAGACACACAGAGAGAGAGATACACACGCATACACAGAGAGGACTAAATTTAACCAAAGTGAAATATTAGCACACGGAAACTGGTAAAGGACGAGGAGAATATGTAGAAAAGACACGAATAAATAGAGAAATATTCAGGAATTGAAATGTCACAACAGCAGAAGTACATACAGGAGGAAACCATCACATTGTCAAATTGGAACCATGGAAAGATAGTAGGAAGGACCTCACAATCACATGGCAGGGCAGCCACACATTAATTTTCTTTGGGTTGTTGTTGTTTTAAGATCACGTCTGATATGAAGTAAGGGAAAGTAAAATGATGTCCCACCCTCATCTGCATTGTCACTGCCTCTGTCCTGCAGTGGGCCTTCTATCTCTACCTGGTGCAGATGGCTCCCAGGAAGTTCCCAAGCTCTCTCTGCAATCCAGCATTAAAATAGAGGGCCCAGGGCTGGAGAGATGGCTTAGCAGTTAAGCACTTGCCTGTGAAGCCTAAGGACCCCAGTTCGAGGCTTGGTTCCACAGGTCCCACGTTAGCCAGACGCACAAGGGGGCGCACGCGTCTGGAGTTCGTTTGCAGAGGCTGGAAGCCCTGGCGCGCCCATTCTCTCTCTCTCCCTCTATCTGTCTTTCTCTCTATGTCTGTCACTCTCAAATAAATAAATAAAAAATGAACAAAAAAAAATTTTTAAAAAATAAAATAAAATAGAGGGCCCATGTCAAAGTCAGAGTCTTTCCAGAAATTGTTTACTTCTCTTCCTGCTCCAGCACATATAAAGAATGGAATTACATTCCATCAGTAACCACTGATCATTTCAAGTGTCTTAGCCAGGGGCATAGCAGGGTAAACTGTGGTTAAAGGTAGCATGATAAAAGAGCCTTTAAACTGGAAAGTATGGGCTGCAGAGATGGCTCAGTGCTTAAGGCACTTGCTTGCAAAGCCAAAGGACTCAGGTTTGATTCCCCAGGACCCACGTAAGTCAAGTTTACTATGTGGCATGCATCTGGAGTTGGTTGGCAGTGGCTGAAGGCCCTGGTGGGCACCCTATCTCTCTCTCTCAAATCAATTTTAAAAATGGCAAATGTTATGGGAGAAGCTTCAGATATGAGCCTGGGAACAGAATATAGCCAGAAATAAACTCAGTATACACAGTCAGTTATGGCCTGTTGATAAATTTGGGTAGCATAAAATCCTGATTTCCTGATTTGGGGGGGGAGGGTTAGGGTTGGAGACTAAGGCTCCTGTTTTCTCTTTTGGCATTGGTTGGAGCCAGCTATTTCTACTCAGACAGCTTCAGATCTCTGCACTGTGATTGTCCTCTTTGCCTGAGACAGTTTAGTTCAGAAACCGTCTTGTCATTTGGAAAGCCATGGGCTCTGAGGTGTGTGGAGTTACGAACAGCCAGACTTAGATGAGTGTAACTTGTAAGGCAGAGTGTCATGGTGCAGCGAAGGTCCTTGCTGTCCTTCCTGATAAAAGTACCAGCACGAATGTGGATCTCTTTGCTTCTGTAATGTCTGGAATCCCAATTATTGCGCCAGGTGGCTTAAGGTAAGGAATATGGCTCTGATTCTCATATTTGGGAAGGTGTGGGGCTTATGGGAACTCCATGACTATGTGATCACCCGTGATCATCCCTTGTGAACACATTCCTCCTTTCCAACAGAAAGTGATTTCACTCACACAACGTCTCTACTGTGTCTAGACTGGGGAGGAGGTGGCCCCCAAGCACACGGTGCACGTTGTAATCTGACTAACTGGAGTGTCTCTCGCATGTGGGCAGTGGTTGGAGCAGGAGTGTCACACAGATCCATGATTGTGAGGGAAGTGCACTGGGAGGATGTGGACGCTGTCCTCAAGGAGAGACACGCACTGGGAGGATGTGGACGCTGTCCTCAAGGAGAGACACACGAGGTCTCTTTCTTGTGAGATTGTGAGGGGCTGAGACATCTCAGGTAACCAGCAGGAGAAAGATGCCCAGGTGCTGATAATGAGCCTCTGACGTAACTGTCCATATCCCCTTGGCTTATCGTGTGTGATTGAATAGATCCAGTTGATTAAGCCTTGTTGGGTGTTCCTGAGACAGATTAGGGGTGACAGGGCCTCAAGAAAGATGCTAACAGATGAAATTGTCCTTGGTCCTGTGGTGGAAAAGTCTAGGTCATTGCAATTTACTATAGGTCAGAAAAATCAGAAGGGTCTGGCATTTTCTTATCTTTCCCCCTTTAGGGAGTCCTTCCACTCCTTTCTGAGAAGGTCCTTCTTAGTAAATTAAAATTTCTTGGAAAATTGTTCTTTTGTAGGAAATGACCCCAGACCCCTGACTAACTGGCTAGACCAGCCACTCATTCACCAGGCTTACATAAAAAATGCCCCAACCTATGTCCTGAGGTAACCTTCCTAAACACTTTTTGCCTCCTTGGTCAAGAGCTCTGCATTCCTTCATTAAACTCTTCTCTCTTTTTAAATTGTTTACTTATTAATGAGAGACAGAGAGCAGGACAAATATATATAGATATGTATATTACCCTATATATATTATATATATATCATATATATATCATATATATATATAATATATATATAATATATATGATATGTATAATATATATGATATATATCATATATATATGATCACATATATGTATATATGATCATATATATGATTATATATATATATATATATATATATATGTAAAATCATATATGTCAGAGATGAGAGAGAATGTATGGGGTATGGGGTCAACAGGTCCTCTAGCCACTACAATTGAAATACAGATGCATGCTCCATGTAGTCCATCTCTCTTACGTGGATACTGGGGAATTGAACCTGATTCCTTGGGCTTTACAGGTAAGCCACTTAACTGCTAAGGCATCTCTGCAGCCCAAATATATTTTCAAAAAAAATTTCCAAAGGTTCATAGAATGGCTTTGTGCATAAATCAGAGGACAGATGAAGAAACAAAAACTATCTCCCAGGAAGACTCCCTGCTGCTAGGTTCTGGGCCCCACAACTCAGCACTATCCAGTGACTGTGGGACTTCTTGACTTTTACCAATGCTACTGCCCATGGAACTGCTGAGACAAAGACCACCTTGAATTGTCCAACATTTCTTTCAAGCTGGTTCTTGGCTTTGGTGGTGAATAGGAGGGAAGGGGCAAGCCTGGAACAAAGTTCGGGAAGCTAGGACCCTCAGGACACTTTTCATCATCACAGTCCTCCTCCTCATGTCTACACTGGCACTGTAATTGGGATCAGAAAGTTTCTGTGTACTGCAAATTGCAGGGCACCAGGGACATGGCAGAGCTGGCCTTGGGGGGTAGATGTGTGTAGAAGGTGCCCTACTCCCTTTGAAAGCCAAAGTGTGTCACAGTGACATCTTGACAACTGGGACCACAGGAGTGATAAATTGCATCTGGCTGTGAGCTGTCACGGTGCCCACATTGAGCATGGCAAGACTGCAGAAGTGAGTGTTCCTGATGTGACAGAAGTCTCTGCCTGTGACCAGGGTAAGGAGGCTGTGAGGCAGGGCCCCTTAGGAGGAGATAGGGGTAGAGAAGGGTCTGGGGTCCCTTTGCACAATGGATGAGGAGGGGGTAAGATCAGTGAGGAGAGGGGCTGTCCTATCTACACTGTCATGCAGAAATCTGTTCCATGCCATGAGGGAGCCTGTGTACTATAGTGTGTGTGCTGCCCTGTGCCAGAGCTGCCCACTCCACAGACAGGCAGGGATAGGAGGCACAGGATGGCATTTCCCCTGCCTGTGCAGAAGCAGTTAGTCTCTGAAGTTTCTCCTCAGTCTGGCGTACTTACAGTACACACAACAGTCAAATGCTGTTCTAAACTCTGTCAGAGCTGGTTGCTTCAGTCTTCTTGGGATGGAGCTCCTTTCCATTTTGTATTGATATTTTCATTTTTTGCCTTGCTTGTTTGCTTTTCTTAACCCAAAATATGTTGTGGATATTTACTAAACGTTCTGGGTGAAAAGCAACCAGGGAGAAAATCTGAACACCAATGACAGGTGTGGGAGCAAGTGTGCTTAATGTTGCTGAGCACTGGCCTAAGCCACACACACCTCTCTCATGTTATCTTTCCATTACAACATGCTTAGTAACACATTCGAGGTTGTGCATTCACCAACTGAGAAATCAGGACTTGAGTTTCAGAATGACTGAAGATAGGGGTGTTTTGTGAGGTACAGAGTTTATGTTTCTCAGGTTTAATCATTTGTTAGGCATCTGGAATGTGTATGAACCTCCAGCCTTCTCACCAACTTCCGACTAAGTTGATTAATCACACATACCATACTGTGAGAATTCTTAAATGTTGGAGGAAGAATCTTGTGTAAGCTTATTAAAATATTCCTATAAGCTTCTCTTCGAAGCAGCCAAACCCAGTGTCATCGTACATTCATGATATATATATATATATATATATATATATATATATATATCATGAATGTATATATATATATATATATATAGACATACATACATACACATATATGTGAAATTTTCAGACCACATATGACTCAGTGGCTAAGGCTCTAAAGCTCATTTTCACTCCAGCGTAGAAGAAGAAAACAACAGTAATGCTTATATAGTGAACACACATCCCTGTGAGATTTTGAGAAGTATTGACTTATACACTGGGGCATTTCTAAGAAAAAAAATAAGACTTAATAGTCCTTAAAAAACAAAAGACATCATCACCAAGATGTCCTTTGGTTGGAGTCTATGCATTTATTCTTTTCACTCGAGTAAACAGGGTCAATTTGACTTGAGTGTCTAATGTTTTTTCTAGATATGAATGAAGTCAGAAGATGTTTTGGAATTCCCATGTGCAGACAATCATTTACCTTTTTCTTACTGTACCTGGAATTGTGGGAAACATCCTGATATTCGTGAGATATGTATATAATATTCTCATGGGGACTAAGAAAAAATCCATCGACCTTATCCTCATTCACTTGTCATTTTCAAATATACTCATGATTTGTAGCACGGTTATCAGAGAGAAAGCCATAATTGTTTATTTCAAGATCTCCCTAGGTGAGGTTGGTTGTAAAGTTGTGGTTTTTCTGGGAAGGATGACTCGAGGCGTCTCCATCTGCACCACCTGTCTCCTCAGCATTGTCCAGGCTGTCACCATCAACCCTAGGATCAAATTGTGGAGAAAACTCAAACCACAGACTGCAGGACAGGTTCTTCCCTATCTCCTCCTCTTTTGGATGTTAAATTCTTTGACAAGCTGTAACCTACTGTGTTATATCACAGTAGTCAGAAGCATGAACAGATCTGTGGCTGACAAGGACAGTGGGAGTTGTGTTATGCTACCATCTAGGCAAATAGTGAAATGGCTGTTCCTCTCCCTCATGGCTCTCCGTGATGTTGTCTTCCAGAGTCTCATGGTCTGGAGCAGTGCGTCCATGGTTCTCCATCTGTATAAACATCACAAGCGCGTCTCCTACCTGCATAGCAGCTCCAAGTGTGTGAACAATTCCAGCCCAGAAATCAGAGCCACACAGAGCACTCTCATTCTCATGGCCATGTTTCTTTTCTTTTATTTGGTTGATTTCATTCTCTCCTTCTACACAGGATTCACAGTGACACAAGATTCAACCACCTTTATTATTAAAGGTTTTCTAGAACTTGACTATGCTATTCTCAGCAGCTTTGTCCTGCTCAGCAGAGATGTCCTTGTTGGTAAATACTGAGTGCTCACAAATTGCTAAAATTAAATCTACATCCATTCCTCCATGAATAAAAGGTACATGCGTTAAGCATTGCTTTAACATAATGATAATTTTTAAGGGATTTTGCACCAGGTGTGCTGGTCCATGCCTTTAGTCCTAACAAGTGGGAGACAGGATAGGAGAATCACTGTGAGTTCAAGGCCACCCTGAGACTACATAGTGAACTACAGTGTAGCCTGGCCTAGATTGAACCCCTACCTTGAAAAAAAAGGGATTTTTCTATTTTGCTATTGAAGGATCAGAGAAAGCTAGTTTTTTAAAGTTTTATTTTTATTTCTTTGAGAGATAGAGAGAGAAGCAGGTATTGAGAGAGGGAGAGAGAATTGGCACGCCAGGAAGCCACTGCAAACAAACTCCAGATGTACTTTATTTTATTTTTATTTATTTATTTATTTATTTATTTATTTATTTATTTTTTTGGTTTTTCGAGGCAGGGTCTCACTGTGGTCCAGGCTGACCTGGAATCCAGATGTACTTTAAATGACCTCCAGATACATATGCTACCTTGTGCATCTGAATTACATGGGTACTAGGGAATCAACCTGTGTCCTTAGGCTTCATAGGCAAACATTTTAACCATAAGCCATGTATACAGCCATAAAGCTAGTTTTTTTTTTTTTTTAATGCTGTTCCTTGTTAGAGATCGAGACATCAAATAAACCAGGAGATATCACCCCATATGCCATCTCACCCTGATAGACAAACTAAAACTCTTGGCAGAAATGGAAGTGGTGCGTGACAGAGACTGACCTACAGTGCCCCCTGCTGGCCACAGTCCAGTATGCTACCTAGACAGATGGCCCCGGTGAGCTGGCCCCGGGAATAGCCCTCCAAGCTTATCAACCAATCAGATCTTCCCCTTGCGTATAAAGGATCCTGTCTTCTTCCTGACACAAATTCCACCCCACCCTGACCTGCTCTGCTGAGCTCCGCTCTCTTTGGCTGGCTCTGCCTCTCTTCACTCTGCCACAGGGACACATGGTAGTCTGGCTTCCCTCTCATCCAGCCTGGCTGGGGAGGCGGGTGGGAGGGGAGGGGTGAGGGGATGCAGAGCATAAACCTGTTTCTTGGTCTGGAGGAGATTTTCTTTCCGTTATTTAAAAAAATATATTTTATTTATTTATTTGAGAGAGAGAGAAAGAATGGGCATGATGACTGGGCCTCCAGCCACTGCAAAGGCACTCCAGATGCATGTGCCTCCATGTGCATCTGGCTTACATGGGCATGGGGAATCAAACCGGGGTTCTTTAGCTTTGCAGGCAAACGCCTACCACTAAGCCATCTTGTCCAGCCCTGGCGGAGCTTTTCTGCTCTCCTCTGCTTTATGGTTTGGGGTAACTTCTCGCTGTGATTACATGCATGATTTTCCTTTGGTCTCTAATCTGCCACGTGCATATTTTCCTAACACCCAAGATCCACCACGTGGTTGCCTTCACTAACTCACCGAGTGGGTGTTTGCACTAACTCTAGGTCTGCTACCTGTGTAATTTCTTTAAACTTAGGGTAAGCATGAGTGTACCTCTCTTCATTACTCATTTCTCCTCTGAATATCTTGGTTTCTCCTTTGATATCTGCCCTCTCATTTCTTTCTTTGATCCTCACTCTTCATCCTCTTAACTTCTCTGAAAACACATGGCAGATGCCATGCCAGTTCCTCCTAAGTCCCTTTATACAAGCTCCTAGATTCTCCTTTCCACATGCCAGCAGCTTTATTCTAATTTCTCTTTAAAAGTCTCAGGTTTGGGCTAGAGTGCTGGATTAGTGGATAAGGTACTTGCTTGTGAAACCTAAGGACTCATGTCAACTTTCTTAAGCCAGACGCACAAGGTGATGCAAGCACACAAGGTCTCACATGTGCACAAAATGGCACACGCATCTGGAGTTTGATTGCAGTGCATGGAGGTGCTGGTGCGCCAGTCCTCCCCCCCACACACATAAAAAAATCCAAACAGCCTCAGTTTCTTTTAAGTCACATGCTTGCAACTTTACTGTAATTGCTTTTGAAAAGTGCAACCACCGGATTTATTTGCAGCAGAAGGAGGCCTGGCATGTCCATTCTCCCCTTTTGTTCTCTCCCTCAAATGAATAAACAAATATAAAAATACTTAATAAAGAAAAGGAAATGTGTACTATGTGTGGTGGCACATGCCTTTAGTTCCAACACTGAGGAGACCAAGGTATGAGAATCACCATAAGTTCAAGTCCAATTGAGACGACATAGTGGATTCCAGGTCAGCCTGTGCTACAGTGAGGCCCTACCTCACTAATAATAATAACAATAATAAAAGTAAAAACAAGAAACAAGGGACTAGGTAATTTAATACTAGTTTGCAGGCAGTTTATGAGAAATGGCCTTTCCTTGCAGTCTTGCTTGTAGAGGTCAGATGGAGACCTGACATCTCCTTATCTCTCTGTCTAAAGGAGTTCCCTCTCTAGCACTTTTTCCCATGAAATGAACCTGACTCTCCATAGGAAGGAGCTCCCCTTTCCTGGAATAGTTCCCTCTTCTGGAGGGTTAATGTGCAGGAAGACTTAACCCTGATCCCCACATAGCAACCTGCAGGGCTGGTCAGCTCTAAGCCAAACCCTATACAAGAGCACAGTGCTAGTCTCTAGGTGGGCTTTCCCTGCACAAAAGCTATGTACTCTGAAATTCTCTTAAGCACTATGATCCATAAAACTCACCACTCTGAGTCTCAGAGGGGGGGGGATTTTTCATTTCTAGAACTCCCTGGTCTTCTCTAAGGGCAAGAGATGTGCATTCCTTTCTTCTCTTAAGTTCTGTGCACTCTCATTTCTGGGAGCACTGCTCTGACCTTCTCTTGGTCAGGTGCTCTCCACTTTTCACTTACTTCTTTGAGCTATATAATCCCACAATAAAATCTCCCCAAACTTTCCCTGATCTGTAGATTTCAATTCTTTCCTTGTGCTTTTTGTCACTGCACATCAAGGTCTTCACTGTGGAGGCCACTGACTCATTGGAAAATTTCATGACGGTAAGGTCCTGTACCTTAACTAGGCCTCAGTTAAAACTCAACCAAAAGCTGAGAGAGCCTCTGTGACTCTCAAATATACCCAACTTCCCTCATCATCTCGGTGATGCAGGGTATCATATTGCTGTATGGACAAAGATGATGACTCTCACACTTAATAGCTCATACATTCAGCGTTTCCAAAAACTTAGAAAGGCAAAAATCTTACAGAGGACCATGCCACATTTCACATTTGAGGTTTTTTCTTTCTTGTTGATTCTGAAACTAATGAAAGCAATGCTGCTGCCAAAATCCCAATTTTATTTTTCCCAAAGCCAGAGCATACATGTAAGTCAGGAAGGAGAGGTCAGGGCCTTCCTTCACGCAGGGGGCTCACAGGGCAGCGCGGACGTGACCCGGAGGAGCTGACCCCGCAGGCAGGCGGCACAGCAGAGTCCATCCGCGCCCGGTGGGCGTCGCTGCATCCAGAAGCGCTGAGGACGCCGGTGACCATCACCGCGGTCACACGCTTCGCACCACGGCGCGGACCTGGCCGTGCCGACGAAGAGCGCGGGGACGAGACTCCCTTCCGGGCTCCGCGAGCAGCGCGCGGGGAGGCTGAGCTCAGGGCCTCGGCTCACCGCCCGGCAGCCCCGCCTCACACTTCTGGTCACTTCCTCGTGTTGTGACAAGACCCCTGACCAGGAACCAAGTCCCCTGGTCACCCAGGAGTCACCCAGAGAACCGCCACAGAAGCCGAGACACTCGAATATAAAAACAGCAGGTTTCTTTATTGCAAGCCTAGCCTGGGCTCCGTCCCCACAGTCTGGCACAGCGGTAGTGAGGGAGAGAGCCCCTTTCTTTTGCGGGGGAGGGGTTCATATAGGAATTTGAACAAAGAAGTAGGGGATAGATACATGATTGGTTGATTTAAACAGTTCTGATTGGTTTGGGGTTTCAGCTGGCAAAGTTGGGGGCAGGAGCTAGGGGCACTCCAGGCAGATGAAGTCATCTCCATAGTCCTTGAAGTGGAGATTCCTCAGTTTCTTATCTAAGCAGGTGGTCGGGCCCACTCCTCCCCCCAGCAGTGGAGTGTTTCTACAATGTCCTTGAAGTGGAGATTCCTCAGAAACTTTAGGGGGGAAAGCACCAATTAAGCAAGCAAAGTTTACAGAAGCAAAGGGTCAGCACATTGGCCAGCTAGTTCTCTAAGTCAGGCCTGGGCCTTTTTTTTTTTTAACTTAAAATGGTTATATTTGGTTTCTTACTCACACTTCAGGTCACTGCTGAGGAGGCAGGTGCAGAAATGTCGGGCCTGCGCTGGGGTCTCCGAGGCCCCTGGATCCCGGCCATCTTCCCGGAAGCGCGAAGGCGGACTGGTTTCCGCTGCGCACGCGCAGACGCGGGCGCTGAGGGCGCGCAGCGGGCACGAGCGGAAGTCCAGGGGACACTTCCGGCCCAGGAGCCCGGAAGGGGCGCTGAGGCGCGGCATGTGGGGGACGGAGGTGCAGCTGGTGGTGGAGTGTGCTGTGTAACTACAACACGGCCAAGACGAGCCAACGTGAGCGCAGGGTGTCATGGTGTGGTTAGGGTCGGGTGTTTCTCAATGAAGGCACCCAGCAGAAATGTGGCTTTCCTTGTTTCTGTAATGGCTATTTTTGGAAACTTAAGCATTGCTCTGTGTGGCTTAAGGTAAGGAATATGGCTCTGATTTTCAATGAGAAGTTGTGGGTCATAAGAGAACCCCATGATTATATGACCACCGGAGACCATCGCTCGTGAACACATTCCTCCTTTCCAACAGAAAGTGATTTCACTCACATGATGTCTCTACCGTGTCTAGACTGGGGAGGAGGTGGCCCCCAAGCACACGGTGCACGTTGTAATCTGACTAACTGCAGGGTCTCTCGCATGTGGGCAGTGGTCGGACAAGGCATGTCACACAGATGAGGATGTGGACGCTGCCCTCAACGAGAGACACAGGAGCTCTCTCTGTTGTGAGATTGTGTGGGGCTAAGACACCTCAGGTAACCAGCAGGAGAATGATGCCTAGGTGTTGGCAATGACAGTGTAAAGATCCAGAAAATGTGGTGGCACCATGGAGTCGCTGAAGTAACCATCCATGTCCCTTAACTTATCATGTGTGATAGAAGAGATCATTTGATTACACCACTTTGAGTGCTCTTGAGACAGATTAGGGGTGACAGGGCCTCAAGTGAAATGCTTTCTCTTTGCTAAATGTAGAAATTCTGCTTTGTTCTGTTGTAGACAAGTCTAGGTAAGAATCTAGATAGGTAATAAACATCAGAAGAATCTAGGTTTTTCTTATGTCTGTCCTTTTAGGGAGTCCTTCCACTTCTTTCTGAGAAGGTCCTTCTTAGTAAATTAAAATTTCTTGGAAAAAAGTTGTTCTTTTCCAGGAAATGACTCCAGACCCCTGACATCAGGTCTAACTGGCTACACCAGCTACTCATTCACCAGGCTCCCATAAAAAAATACCCCAACCTATGTCTCGAGCTGGCCTTCCTAAGCACTCTTTGCCACTGGGGCAAGAGCTCTGCATTCCTTCCTCACACTCTTCTCTTAAAGATCTCTGTCTTAAGGCTCTAAACCATAATAAAATATTTCTGCATCTTATCCTCTGGTCCGTGGATTTTATTTGTCAAATTCATGAGATAAGAATCCAGTGATATTGCAAAGTGTATTGGTGCATTGCCAGAGGAACCCCAATTCCTGATCATTTTGAATACAGTGGAAGCTATTGCTAAAATTTACTGGTTGTTGGGTGGTTCTTTGGGATGAAATATTTCAAAAATGAATTTCTTAAGCATTATATGCTAATTCTTCTGATCACTGGCATGAAAAATTCAGTGGTGGGCATGGTTGCACATGCCTTTAATCCCCACACTCGGGAGGCAGAGGAAGGAAGATTGCTGTGAGTTTTGGCCACCCTGACACTACATAGTGGATTCCAGGTCAGCCTGGGCTAGAGTGAGTCCCTACCTAAAAAAAAAAAAATAACAAAAAAAATTATATGTATATTTAAGAGAGAGGGAAAGACTCAGAGAGAGGAAAAAATGGGTCCAACAGGTCCTCTAACCACCACAGATGAAATACAAATGCACATGCCACCTGGTGCATTTGTCTTATGTCAGTAGTGAGGAATTGAACCTGGATTTGCAGCCTTCACAGACAAGCTCCTTAACCGCTAAACCATCACTGCAGCCCAAAAGTGTTTGTAAAAGAAATTTTCAAAGTTGCAGAGAATGACTCTTTACATACAACCAGCACCTAGATCAAGAAACAGACACCAACTCCCAGGAATGTTCCCTGCTGCTCTGTCCTGGACATCACACCTCAGTACCATCCAGTGATTGTAGGACTTGGTGACCCTTTACCAATGCTGCAATCCCTTGAAAGTGTTGAGAAAATGATCACTATGAATTGTCCAATGTTTCTTTCAAGTTGGTTCCTGGCTTTGGTGGTGAAAAGCAGGGGAAGGGCAAGGCTGGAACACAGTGCAGGAAGACAGGACCCTTGGGACACTGTTCATCATCACAGCCCTCCTCCTCGTGTCTACATTGGCACTGTGATTAGGATCAGAAAGTTTCTCGGTGCTGCAAATTGCAGGACAACAGGGACATGGCAGAGCTGGCCTTGGGGGATGGACATGTGCAGGAGTTAGCCTACTCCCTTGGAAAGCCATAATGTGTGATGGTGATATCATGGCAAGAGTGTGAGTTGACTGTGACCACTGGGACCACAGGAGTGATAAAGAGGTTCCTGGCTGCAAACTGTCAAAGTGCCCACACTGAGCATGGCACGGACTGCACAGGTGAGTGTTCCCAACCGAAATTGTTCCCAACCAAAATCCCTTCCTGCAGCCAGGTTAAGGAGGCTGTGAGGCAGGGTCCCTTAGGAGGAGATAGGGGCGGAGAAGGGTCTGGGCTCCCTTTGTACAATGAGTGAAGAAGGTGGCAGAATCAGTGAGAAGAGGGGCTGTCCTTTCTCCACTGCCATGTACAGCAGCGTGTGTGCTACCCTGTGCCAGAGCTGCTCACTCCACAGACAGGGAGAGGACGCACAGGATGGCATTTCCCCTTGTGTGCAATTATTCTCTGTAGTTTCTTTGCAGTGTAATGTGCTTTTCCCTCACAACAGTAAAAGGTTGTTTCAAACTTGTCATATCAGATTGCATCAGTCTTCTCAGGATGGAGCTCCTTTTCTAAATTACTGTTGTTTGTTTGTTTTTGTTTTTCGAGGCAGTATTTCACTCTGGCCCAGACTGACCTGGAATTCACTATGTAGTCTCATGGTGTCCTTGAACTCACAGCAATTCTCCTTCTTCAGCAAGTGTTGGTATTAAAGGTGTGTGTCACCACAGCTGACAGCCCCTCTTTGTTTCTTTCTTCTTTAATTTTCTTTTATCTCCTCTTTCTTTCTTTCCTTCCTTCTTTCCTTCCTTCCTCCCTCCCTCCCTCCCTCTCTTTCTCTCTCTTTCTTTCTTTCTCTCTCTCTCCCTCTCCTCTTCCCTCTCCTTTCCCCCCCTCTCTCTTTCTTTCTTTTTCAAGGTAGAGTTTTACTCTGGCTCAGGCTGGCCTGGAATTCACTATGTAGCCTGAGGGTGGCGTTGAACTCACAGCAGTCCTCCTACCTCTGCCTCTTAAGTGCTGGGGTTAAAGCATTTTTAATGTTACACATTTGCTTTCCTAGACCCCAAAAGAGCACTCTGGATATTTACCAAATGTGGGAGAAAACTAACCCGAGAGCAAATATTAACACTAGGTACAGGCGTAAGAGCAAGTGTGTTTAATGCTTCATGAGCACTAGCATAAACACCACACGCCTCTCACTGAACCTGTCCAGTACAGTTAGACTTGTTTAAGGTTGAACTTGCAAGGTGTTCAAGGTCATGCATCCAGCAACTGAGATATCAGGATTTGACATTCAGAATGGCTGAAGACAGATATGTTTTGTAAATCATAGACTTTATCTATCTCAGATTTAATCACTTGTCAGGAATCCGGAAGCTGTTTGCACCCCGGGCCTTCTCACCAATTTCCCACAGAATTCATTCTTCACACAGACCACACTTTCGGATTTCTTAAATGCTGGAGGAAGAAGCTTGTGTAAGCGTATTAAAGTACACCCATAAGCTTCTCTTCGAAACAGCCAGACCCGTTGTCAACATACATTCAGGACTTCCCAGCTCTCCTATGGCAGTGATTAGAGAAGTAATGACTACTTTCTTATTCATAGCTCTGGTATTGATGTCCCAGAGAACAGACAGTTACATCTGAAACATTTGTCCAGTCATAAGATCAATGCAGAGACCCTGCAAATCCACATTACCATAGTTATGAATGTCTTAGAGGACAGTACAAGTCATTCACCATGTAGGTGGAAGCCTGCACGTTCCCCTCAGCATATGAGTGAGGACACACTGAACACCCTGCTGCAAATGTCTCCCAAAGTGGATGGACTTCTCCAGGCCACGCAGTTTAACAATCACAGGAGCCCAACCCAAACATTTCTCCAAATTACCTCATCAGATCACCTTGGTGATTAGTGTTCAGTTTTAAAAACAGACTCGTTCAGTAACTAGTTCATTATCAACTTTGACCATGTAATACAAGCACTGTGGTAGGTATCTTAGATACTAGATAGAAAAACAGTCTCTCTGAAGTGTTCTCACTGTCATGTGCAGGAAGGAACCAGATACACATGCAACACAGGGGTTCAGGGAAAGTGGATGCCACTAAAATGTGAGCTGGTTTGTGAATAATGGACAGCAGGTGTCTATTGAGGGTGGCGCTTGAGCACAGAAGAGGCTGGTATGTTATTGCTATCCCTGTGGTAAGGTAAGTCCCACTGCTACATATATTTACTTCATATATCTGAGGAGTTGCAAGTTATCAGAAATGAGTCTGATGTGGAGATGATGCCAAACTCTGGAGGATAGGTACATTTCAGGCTGACATATAGAGTTGTATGTGTTGTAAGTTGTTAAACTGATGAATACTTTTCTGCTTCAATAGCTCATTGTTGCAGGCTAGGGAAATGGCTTAGTGGTTAAGAGACTGGCTTGCAAAGCCTAAGGACCCAGGTTCCACAGTATCCACGTAATCCAGATGAACATGATGGTGCACGCATCTGGAGTTCATTTGCAGTGGCTAGAGGCCCTGGCCCACTCATTCCTTTTCTCTCTCTTTCAAATAAATAAAAATGATTTTTTTAAAGCTCACTTTTGGGGCTGGAGAGATTACTCATCGGTTAATGCGCTTGCTTGGAAAGCCTAATGACCTGAGTTCAATTCCTGGGTACCTATGTAAAGTCAAATCTACAAAGAGACACATGCATCTGGAGTTCATTTGAAGCAACTGGAGGCTCTGGTATGCCCATTCTCTCTCTTTCTCTCTCCCCTTGAAAATAAATAGAAATATTTTTAAATGAAAATTAGGGCTGTACAGATGGCCTAACAGTTAAGGATCTTACCTGCAAAGCCTAAGGACCCAAGTTTGAATTTCTAGATGCCAGATGCTCAAAGTTGAAGTAAGCGTAAGGTCTCACCTGCCCACTAGGTGGCACCAGCGTTTGGAGTTCGATCACAATGGCTAGACCCTGGTGCATCAGTTCTCTCTTTTGCTTTCTCTAAAAGGAAAAAAAAAAAAAAAAAAGGCAATTTTTTAAAATTTAATTTTAGTTGGTTTTTCGAGGTAGAGTCTCACTGTAGTCCAAGCTGACCTGGAATTGACTATGTAGTTTCAGGGTGGCCTCAAATGCCTGGCCATCCTCCAACCTCAGCCTCCCAAGTGCTGGTATTAAAGGTGTGTGCTATCACCACCAGCTAACAGAGACAGCCTTACTTGCGTTTCTAATGTTCTCTTTTTTTCCTTTCTAGTTCTACATAAAGTCAGAAGATGCTTTGGAATGACAATGTCCAGACAATAATCCTTCTCTTTCTTACTGTACATGGAGTTGTGGGAAATGTTGTCATATTTGTAAGATATGTATGCAATTTTCTCATGGGGACTGAGAAAAAACCCATAGACCTTATTCTCATTCACTTGGTGTTTTCAAGTTTGCTCATGATTTGTAGCATGGTTATCAGAGAGAGAGCCATAATTTTTTATTTCAAGATCGACCTAGGTGATGTTGGTTGTAAAGTTGTGGTTTTTCTGGGAAGGATGGCTCGAGGCCTCTCCATCTGCACCACCTGTCTCCTCAGCATAGTCCAGGCTGTCACCATCAACCCCAGGATGACCCTTTGGAGAAAACTCAAACCACAGACTTCAGGGCAGGTTCTTCCTTATCTCCTCCTCTTTTGGATGTTAAGTTGCCTCATAAGCTCCAACTTGCTATGTTATATCACATCAGTCAGAAGCATGAACAGATCTGCTGTTGGAAAGCAGAGTGGGTATTGCATTATGCTACCATCTAGGCAAATAGTGAAATGGCTGTTCCTTTCTCTCATGACTCTCCGTGATGTCATCTTCCAGAGTCTCATGGGCTGGAGCAGTGCATCCCTGGCTCTCCATCTGTATAAACATCACAAGCGTGTCTCCTACCTTCATAGCAGCTCCAAGTGTGTAAATAATTCCAGCCCAGAAATCAGAGCCACACAGAGCACTCTCATTCTCATGGCCTGTTTCCTTTTCTCTTATTGGGTAGATTTCATTCTCTCCTTGTACACAGGATTCACAGTGACTCAAGATTCCATCACCTTTATTATTAAAGGTTTTCTAGAACTTGGTTATGCTGTTCTCAGCAGCTTTGTCCTGCTTAGCAGAGATGTCCATGTGGCCAAGTACTGGAGTGCTCACAAATAAATTCTACAACTAATCCTCCATGACTAGAAGGTTCAAGCATTAAGAACTTCTTTGCTATTATGATTTTGTTCACAATTTTTATTAACATTTTCCATGATTATTAAAAATATCCCATGGTAATACCCCCCCCCCCACTTTCCCCTTTGAAATTCTATTCTCCATTATATCCCCTCCCCATCTCAATCAGTCTCTCTTTTATTTTGATGTCATGGTCTTTTCCTCCTCTTATGAAGGTCTTGTGTAGGCAGTGTCAGGCACTATGAGGTCATGGATATCCAGGCCATTTTATGTCTGGAGGAGCATGTTGTAAGGAGTCCTACCTTTCTTTTGGCTCTTACATTCTTTCCTCCACCTCTTCTGCATTAGACCCTGAGCCTTGGAAGGTGTGATCGAGATGTTACTCAGTACTCCAGTCACTTCTTTCCAGCACCATGATACCATCTGAGTCATTCCAAGGTCACTGCCATCTGAAAAGAGAAGATTCTCTATCCAAAGTGAGAGTAGTGTTAATATAAGGGTATAAATATTAAGAGAAGTGCTTACTGGGCAGTTTGATAAGCATAGTTTCCAGACATCAGCAGATGTTATACCCCAAGGGCTCATGACTACCCCTGCTTTAAGTTTTCAGTATCAGGGATGTGTTCCCCCCCATGGAGCAGGCCTCCAGTCCAGTTGGAGGGCAGTTGGTTTCCATGACAGACCTGCCACTATTGCACCCATTGGCTCATTTGGCCTGCTGGCCAATTATAAGGCTTGCAGTGTCCACTGTTGAGTATCTTCACTGGTGGTATCTCTTTCTCCCATTGAACTTCATGTAGAATGGCTTCTTCCAGCTTTCTGTCAGCTGGTCTACATGGAGGAGGTTATCAGCTCAGTTCCAGCAGGATTTCTCAGTGGCCTTGCAGCCCAAGTATGTGGAGTCTTCAGCAATAGGGTCTTACCATCTATTCCTGGTGGGAAACCAAGGGCCTTGGCAATGGCCTATACTGTTTGGGGGGCATCAGGAACATTCCTGGCCAACAACTCACTGGAGGTATCCCACACCTGGCACTGAAAATTTTCTAACAATGATCTATGGCTCCTGAGTGTTCCATTGTCAGAAACCAGAGGATTCCATATGATTTATTTGCATCCTCTTAGATTTTGATTAGCCCTCTCTCCACCTTTCCTTTACTCAATCTCATCCCCTGACCTCACTCTGGGCCTTTTCGCCCCCAATAATCTATTCTTCTACTTACATATATACAATACCAACCTATTAAGTCCCTTCCTTTCTCTTCCCTTTCTATCTCATTTTTAACTTACTGGACTCTGATACTGAGTTTTTTCCTTCTCACACAGAAGCCCAATCATCTGTAGCTAGGATCCACATATGAGGGAGAACATGTGGCACGTGACTTTCTGTGCCTGGGTTACCTCACTTAGTATAATCCTTTCCAGCTCCATCCATTTTCCTGCAAATTTCATAACTTCATTTTTCTTTACTGCTGAGTATAACTCCATTGTATAAATATTCCACATCTTCATTTTCCACTCATCAGTTGAGGGACTCTAGGCTGGTTTCATTTCCCAGCTATTATGAATTGAGCGGCAATAAACATGGTTGAGCATGTACTTCTAAGGAAATTGGATGAGTCCTTAGGATATATGCCTAGGAGTGCTATAGCTGGGTCATAAGGTAGATCAATTTTTAGCTGTCTTAGCAACCTCCACACTGATTTCCACAATGGCTGGACCAGATTGCATTCCCACCAGCAGTGTAGAAGGGTTCCTCTTTTTCCACATGATGGTAGCCAATCTGACAGGAGTGAGATGGAATCTCAATGTAGTTTTAATCTGCATTTCCCTGATGACTAGGTATGTAGAACTGTTTTTTAGATGCTTATACAACATCTGTATTTCATCTTTCGAGAACTCTCTATTTAGCTCCATAGCCCATTTTTAAATTGGCTTGTTTGACTTCTTATTATTTAACTTTTTGAGTTCTTTGTATATCCTAGACATTAATCTTCTATCAGATATATAGCTGGCAAAGATTTTTTCCCATTTTGTAGGTTGCCTCTTTGCTTTATTCACAAAATCTTTGTAATTGCATGAGGTCCCAGGGGTTAATCTATGGTTTTATTGCCTGAGCAATTGGGGTCATATTCAGAAATTCTTTGCCAAGACCAATATGCTGAAGGTTTCCCCTACTTTTTCCTCTAGCAATTTCAGAGTTTCAGGTCTGATGTTAAGGTCTTCAATCCATTTGGCTTTAACTCTTGTGCATGGAAAGAGAGAAGAATCTATTTTCATTCTTCTACAGATACATATCCAGTTTTCCCAACACCATTTGCTGAAGAGGCTGTCTTTTCTCCAATGAGAATTTTTGGCATTTTTATCAAATATGAGGTGGCTATAGCTACCTGGACTTATATCTGGGTCCTCTATTCTGTTCCATTGTTCTACATATCTGCTTTTGTGCCAGTACCATGCTGTTTTTATTACTATAGCTGGCTCTGTAGTATAGGTTAAAATCAGGTATGGTGATACCTCCTGCCTTATTTTTGTTGCTCGGTATTATTTTAGATATTTGAGGATTTTTGTGCTTCCAAATGAATTTTTGAATTTTTTTTTCTATTTCCATGAAGAATGCATTTGAAATTTTGATGTGGATTGCATTAAATGTGTAGATTGCTTTTGGTAAGATTGCCATTTTCACAATATTGATTCTTCCAATCCAGGAACAAGGGATGTTTTTCCATTTCCTAGTGTCTTCTGCAATTTCTTGCTTGAATGTTTTATAGTTTTCATTGTAGAGATCCTTTACTTCCTTGGTTAGGTTTATTCTGAGGTACTTTATTTTCTTTGATGCAATTGTGAGTGGGAGTGATTCTCTGATTTCATCCTCTGTGTATTTGTTGTTAGCACATAGGAATGCTACTGATTTCTGTGTATTTATTTTGTATCCTGCTACATGGCTGTAGGTGTTTATCAGCTCTAACAGTTTGCTGGTAGAGTCTTTAGGTCCTTTATGTATAGAATCATGTCATCTGCAAATAAGGACAACTTGATTTCTTCCTTTCCAATTTGTATCCCTTTTATGTGCATCTCTTGCCTTATTGCTATGGCTAAGACTTCCAGGACTATATTAAATAAAAGTGGGGACAGTGGACACCCTTGTCTTGTTCCTGATTTTAGTGGAAAAGCTTCCATTTTTTCCCCCATTTAGTAATATGTTGGCTCTAGGCTTGTCATAAATAGCCTTTATTATATTGAGTTATGTTCCTTCTATTCCCAGTGTCTGTAGGACTTTTATCATGAAGGGATGTTGGATTTTGTCAAATGCTTTCTCTGTATCTAATGAGATGATCATATGATTTTTGTCCTTCAGTCCATTTATATAATGTATTACATTTATTGATTTGCATATGTTAAACCATCCCTGCATCTCTGGGATAAAGCCTACTTGGTCAGGGTGAATGATCTTTCTGATATATTCTTGTATTCTGTTTGCCAATATTTTGTTGAGAATTTTTGCATCTATGTTCATGAGGAAGATTGATCTGTAATTTTCTTTTAAAAGTTTTATTTATTTATTTATTTATTTGAGAGCGACAGACAAAGAGGGAGAGAGAGAGAGAGAGAGAGAGAGAGAGAGAGAGAGAGAGAGAGAGAGAGAGAATGGGCATGCCAAGGCTTCCAGCCTCTGCAAACGAATTCCAGACACGTGCTCCCCCTTGTGTATCTGGCTAACGTGGGACCTGGAGAACTGAGCCTCGAACCAGGGTTCTAAGGCTTCACAGGCAAGTGCTTAACCGCTAAGCCATCTCTCCAGCCCTGTAATTTTCTTTTTTTGTTCTATCTTTGCCTGATTTTGGTATCAGGGTGATGCTGGCTTCATAGAAAGAATTTGGTAGGATTCCTTCTTTTTCTATTTTATGGAAAACCTTAAGAAGCAATGGTGTTAGTTCTTCCCTGAATGTCTGGTAAAATTCAGCAGTGAATCCATCTGGACCTGGACAATTTTTAGTTGGGAGATTTTTGCTAACTGGTTGGATCTCCATGGTTATTTAAGTGATTGATCTCAACTTAATTTAATTTAGGTAGGTCATATAGATCAAGGAAATCATCCATTTCTTTTTAGATTTTCATACTTTGTGGAGTATATGCTTTTATAGTATGCCCCTGTGAATTTATGAATTTTTCTGGCATCTGTTGTGATGTTACCTTTTTCATCTCTAATTTATTAATTTCTGTCTCTTTTCTCTTTCTTTTGGTCAGATTTGCTAAGGGTTTATCAATCTTGTTTATCCTTTCAAAGAACCAACTCTTTGTTTCATTGATTCTTTGGATTTTTTTTTGTTTCTTTCTATTTCATTAATTTTTGCCCTAATCCTTATTATTTCTTCCCATCTACTGATTTTTAGTTTGCTTTGTTCTTATTTTTCCAAGGCTTTAAGGTGAAACATTAGGTCGTTTACTTGCAACTTTTCTGATTTCTTAATATAGGCACTTAAAACTATAAATTTGCCTCTAAGGACTGCCTTCATTGTGTCCCAGAGATTTATGTTGTGTTCTCATTATCATTTGACTCTATAAACTTTTTGATTTTCTTCTTGATTTCTTCATTGACCCTCCTCATTTAGTAGTGTGTTGTTTAATTTCCATGATTTTGTGTATGCTCTATAGCTTTTCTTGCTATTGATTTGTACTTTGATTCCATTGTAGTCAGATAGAATGCAAGCAATTATTTTAATTTTCCTGTATTTGTTAAGATTTGCTTTGTGTCCTGATATATGGTCTATTTTAGAGAATGTTCCATGTGCTGCTGAAAAGAATGTGTATTCTGTAGCATTTGGATGAAATGTCCTGTAGATACCTGTTAGGTACATTCCTTCTGTGACCTCATTTAGTCCAGATGCCTGCCTGTTTATTTTTTCCTGGGATGACCTGTCAATTGATGAGAGTGGGGTGTTGAAGTCACCCACTACCACTGTTTAGTGTTATCTGTGACCTTAGTTCTAATAGTGTTTGTTTGATGAATTTGGGAGCCCCCATGTTAGGTGCATATATGTTTAGGATTGTAATGTCCTGCTGTTGGAGGGTGCCTTTAATAAATATATAGTGACCTTCCTTATGTTTCTTAACTAATGTTGGACTGAAATCTACCTTGTCAGATATTAGGATAGCAACCCCTGCTGTTTTCTAGTTCCATTTGCTTGAAACACCATTTTCCAACCTTTCACCCTAAGATAGTGTCCATTCTTTGTAGAAAGGTGTGTTTCTTGGAGGCAACAAATTGAAGGATCCTGCTTTTTAACCCAGTCTGTGAACCTATGCCTTTTGGTTGGGGCGTTGAGGCTGTTGATATGAAGAGATAATATTGAAATGTGTGTATTCTTTTTTGCCCTCTTGGGTTGACTAGTATTTGAGTATTGTTTGTTTTTTCCTGGTTCCTTATATGTGTTCTTTTTATTCAACATGGAGGATTCTTTGAAGTATTTTCTGTAGTGCTGGTTTTGTCTTCAAATACTCCTTTAGCTTGCTTTTGTCGTGGAATGTCCTTATTTCTCCATCTATTTGAATGGGTAGTTTTGCAGGATAAATAACCTTGGTTGACAGTTGTTATCTTTCAGGACTTGGAATACATCACTCCATGCCCTTCTGGCTTTTAAAGCTTGTGTTGAGTAATCTGCTGTAATCCTGATAGGCTTGCCTTTGTAGGTAACTGGATTTTTTTTTTCTCTGGCTGCTTTCAATATTTTTTTCTTTGGTTTGTGTGTTTGGTAGTTTGATTATAATATGACAAGGAGAGGTTCTTTCAAGGTTTTGTCTGGCTGGTGTTCTAAGGGATTCCTGTAACTGCATTGGCACCTCTTTCCCAATTTGGGGGAAGTTTTCTTATGTGATTTTGTTGAAGACACCTACTATGCCTTTGGAGTGAAATTCTTCTCCTTCTACTATGCCCTGAATTCTTGTTTGGTCTTTTCATAGTGTTCTGAATATCTTGAAATTCCCACTCATACTTTTCTATTAGTTTGTCTTTCTCTTTGTTGGACTGTATTAGATCTGCCACCTGGTCTTCTATCTTAGATATTCTGTCTTCTCCTTCATCCATTCTACTGTTGGGATTTTCTACAGAGTTTTTTATTTCATTAACTGTGTTCTTCATTGCTAGCAATTCTGACTCATTTTTCTTTATTATTTCTATTTCCTTATTTATATTGACCTCTTTATTTCATTAACTTGGTGTCCTGTGTTTTCTTTGATTCCTTTGATTTTCTCATTCATTCCTTTGATTTCTGCTTTGACTTCTTTTTCTTTTTATTTGTAATCATTCTTTTGAAATCTTTCTCAGGCATTTCCTCTAACTCGTTCTCACTAGAGGTCATTCTGATGTATTGATACTTTTTGGTGGATTTATATTGTCTTGATTTTTGGCATCTCTTGTGTTATAATGTATATATTTTTGCATCCTCTGCTCCTGCTCGGTCCTGCTGTCAATTCAAGTAGGCATGTGGGGTCCCTGGGCCGCTGCTCTGCCCTGGAGCTGGGCACTGGCAGTGGGGGAGGGGAGGCTGCCGATGCTGCTCTAGTTCTCTAGCTATTCCATGTGCTCTTCTACCTTGTGATCTGCTCCTTCATTGTTCACTGCCGCTCTCCCTTTGCATTTCTTGAGTCTGCGGAGAGCTCTGGTGTGAGTGGAAGCTCCCCTCACCTGGCTTTCCCTGCAGCTCAAGCTGAGCCTGGTGGCTTTCTAGTGCGCCACGGCCACTGCAGCGGTCTGTGTATTATTATGATTTTTTTTAAAAGGATTTTGCACCAGGTGTGGTGACACATGCCTTTAGTCTTAGCAAATGGGAGGCAGAGGTAAGAGGATCGCTGTGAGTTCTAGGCCATCCTAAGACTACATAGTGAATTTCAGGGTGGTATGGTCTAGAGCAAGACCCTACCTTGAAAAAAAAAAAAAGGATTTTGGTATTGAAGGAGCATGGGAGAAAGCTTTTTTTTTGTTGTTGTATTTTTTTAAAGGCAGATTAGATTAGAAATTGAGGTCCAAAATTGAAGCAGGAGATGCCACACCACATGCCATCTCGCCCTGACACAAGAACAGAACTCTTGCAGGGTGGTGGTGGTGCACACCTTTTATCCCAGCACTTGGGAGGCAGAGGTAGGGGGATCACCATACTTCAAGGCCACCCTGAGACTCCATAGTGAATTCCAGGTCAGTCTGGGTTAGAGCGAGTCCCTACCTGGAAAGAAAAACAGAAGAGGAAAAAAGAACAGAACTCTTGGCAGAAATGGAACTTGTGTCCAATCAAGACGGATCTACTGCGTCTGCTGCTGCCCATAGTCCAGGCAACCTATGCAGGAGGTCCAGGCTCCGCCCTCCAAACCTCCCAACCAATCAGGTCTTCCTCTTGCCTATAAAGGCTCCTGTCTTCTTGCTGTCACAAACTCCACCTCACTCTGTTCTGTCTTGCTGGACTCTGCTCTGTTTTTCTGCCTCTCTTCACTGAGCCACAGGGACACATGTGAGTCTGTCTTCCGGGGCTTGTACTTTAACTGCTAAGCCATCTCTCTAGCCCTTCCTCTTTACTTTCAAGTGCTGTGAGCTATGTAATCTCTATGATAAAATCTGTCTAAACTTCCCTCTGGTTTGTGTGCTCTTTGTCACTGCAGATGAAGTATGGAGTCCCCTGACTCACTGGAAATTTTTCATGACTGCAGTAAAGTCCTTCACCCTAACAACACATTGGTTAAAACCCAACCAAAGGCTGAGAAAGCCCCCGTAACTCTCAAAGAAACCTGAAATTCCCATGTCATATTTGTGCTTCACTGTTATATTGGTGCATGGGTGAGGAATACAGCTGTTACACTGAATTCTGAATGAGTTTGGAGTTTGCAAGAAGTTGAAAAAACAAGACCCAGCTGACCTCCATTTGAACATCCATATCATGTGAATGTGACTTTCTTGTTGGCACTGGAAAAACAGTGACAGCAATTAGGCTGTCAGAATTCAGTATTTTAGGGCTGGGCATGCAGCTCAGTGCTAGTACACTTAAGACCCTTGGTTTGATCTCCAGCCCAGCAAAAACATAAAAACAAAAAAGAATTCTGTGAGAAATCAGTAGTTTATTTTCCCAAAGCCAGAGCATACATGTAAGTCAGGAAGGAGAGGTCAGGGCCTTCCTTCACGCAGGGGGCTCGCAGGGCAGCGCGGACGTGACCGGAGGAGCTGACCCCGCAGGCAGGCGGCACAGCAGAGTCCATCCGCGCCCGGTGGGCGTCGCTGCATCCAGAAGCGCTGAGGACGCCGGTGACCATCACCGCGGTCACACGCTTCGCACCACGGCGCGGACCTGGCCGTGCCGACGAAGAGCGCGGGGACGAGACTCCCTTCCAGGCTCCGCGAGCAGCGCGCGGGGAGGCTGAGCTCAGGGCCTCGGCTCACCGCCCGGCAGCCCCGCTCTCCGCCGCCGCAGCCCGCCTCGCATGTCCGGTCACTGCTCACGAGGTCAGCAGAGGAACGTCCGGGTGTGTACGGGGTTACCTAGGCCCCCGGATCCATCCCCTCCTGAGAAGGCCCTTCCTAGAGAATTAACATTTCTGGGATGATTGCCTTTTTCCAAAAATCCTTCCCAAACACCTTTTAACAGGACTGGCTGGCTAGACCAGACTCCCAGCCACTGGGCTGACATACCCCCAACATAAGTCTCAAGGTGGGATTCCTGAACCTTTTTTTGCCTTCTGGAACACATTTTTCTGGGCAAGAATTCTGCATTCCTGTTTTTCTTAAGTTCTGAGCTTCTCAAATCCCCTATTACTTCCTTGGGCAAGAGCTGTGCATTCCTTCCTTTATACTCTTTCTCTTAAAGCTTTTTCCTAAAGCCAGGTGTGGTGGTGTACACCTTTAATCACAGCACTTGGGAGGCAGAGGTAGGAGGATCATGGAGTCCAGGTCAGTCTGGACTACAGTGAAACTCTACGTCAAAATAAATAAATAAATAAACAAACTGTAAGCCATAATAAGATATTTCTGAACTTTGTCCTCTGGTCTGTGGGTTTCATTCATCAAATTCATGAGACAAGAATCCAGTGACCCTCCCAACATTTATTGCCAGAGGAACCCCAATACCTGTATCATTATGAATGTGCTGAGCTATTGCTGAAACTTTCCTCTTTGTATGGTGGGAAGTGGCTGTGGGCAAAATATTTCAAAGATAAATTTCTTAAGCATCCTGATCACTGGCCTGATGAAAACTGCAAAGCAGTGATGTAGCTGGAATGAAAATTTCTATCTTGTGTGGTTAGTTTGGTAAGCATTTGCTTCCATGTGTCACTGTGGACATTCCCTTCTTGTCTTCACTTGGGAGACCTGTGTCTCAGCTTTTAGCTAGAACCTAGCCTGGCTGACTCAGTGCCATTAATGGACACCTTCTCACCCTCAACTGTGTCCCCAAAGATAGAGCCACTTAAAATTCAAAGAAAAAAAAATCCATGAAAGTAGATTTTGTAACGGGCAGGACCAGAGTCATATGGAGAAAGTAAAGCCTTATTCAAGGCAGGGCACGATGCTAGCAGCTCACTGTGCTTCCATGGGAATGCCTGGCTTGGGACAGCAAGAGACTGTGCACCTGTGAGCCTGTCCATACCACGGGTTAACCTTGCTAATGCTTACCGGCAGTTTCCCCTCTGCCCCTCACTCATGCACACAGATTTTTGTTGTTTCATTTTTTATTTTTCCGGTTTTTCAAGGTAGGGTCTCCCTCTAGCACAGACTGACCTGTAATTCTGTCTGTAGTCTCAGGGTGGCCTCGAACTCACAGTGATCCTCCTACCTCTGCCTCCAGAGTGCTGGGATTAAAGGCGTGCACCATTATGCCTGGCAGGTTTTTATTATTTATCTATTTATTTATTTTCGTTTTTCACAGTAGGGTCTCGCTCTAGCCCAGGCATGCACACAGATTTTAATGGAATACTACTTACTGTACACACAGGACACTGGTCTCAAGAAACACACAGTGGAATGGAGAGACAGCTGAGGAAGGAGCTGGTGACAGCACTGAGGACCATCACAAGTGAGGCATGTGCTCATTGCCATAAAAGTATAGGAAGGAAAACAACCCTGAAACCCCAAACAGGAAAGAATTAATAGTAAAATGAGGTTGGTTTGATTTTTATTATTATTTTGGTTTTCCCCTCGAGTCCAGTCCAACATGAAATTCACTATGTAGCCCCCAGGCTGGCCTACAGATATCCTCCTACCTCTGCCTCCTGAGTACTGGGATCAAAGGTGTGCACCACCACACTCAACTGTTTGTTTGTTTGTTTGTTTGTTTGTTTGTTTGCAAGCTGATTGGGGGGGGGATAGAATGGGTACACCAGGTCATCTTGCATCTGGCTTTACTTGGGTACTGGGGAATCAAACCCCAGGCTGGCAGACTTTGCAAGCAAATGCCTTTAACTGCTGAACCATCTGTCCAGCCTCCCTTTTGTTTTTAGCTCCAGACACATGTGCCATTTTGTGCATCTGGCTTTATGTGGGTACTGGGGAATCGAACCTGGGCCATCCATCTTTGCAAGCAAGTTCCTTTAACCACTCAGCTATTTCTTCAGCCCCCTATTTTATTTATTTGTTTATTTATTTATTTTGGAATAGAGTAGCCTAGAACTCACTGTTAGGCCAGGCTGAACTGAAACTCAGAGTCATCCTCCTGCCTCTACTTCCAAGTGTTAGTTCTGAGTGCTGGTCTAGATTTTCTCCAACAGGCCTGAGGACAACTTCTGCACTCAGCTAGGAGAAAGCTATTAACTTTGGAGTCGATCACCCCTAAGCCATCTAGCCAGTTTCTGTCTCCAATCAGCTGAGGCACAAAGATTGCCTGGAGTTTGAAGCCAGCCCAGGCTACAAGCTGAGACCATGTCTGAAAAAAATAAAAGTCATAACAAAACAAAAATTCTAGGAAACAATTGTGATAGAACAGTATCTTCAACAAATGGTGTTGGAAGAGCTGGACATCCCTATGCAGAAAAGTGATGTTGGGACCCATCTCACATCACATGCGAATATCAAATGGACTTAAATGTTAAGACCTGAAACCGAAATTTCCAGAAGAAAGCAGAGAGGGAACGTTCCATGACATTAGTCTATGACTGTTTAATTTCAAAAAGAGAGACAACAAACACAAAGGCAGACAAGCAGGATGACACCAGACTAAAGCTCTGCACAGAGAAGGGAGCGCGACAAAGGAAAGAGACACCCCCCCCCCCATCCCCGACAGGATGGGAGAAAGGATCCCAAACTGCATCCTGAGGGCTGAATTTCCAGTAAGTCCAGAGTCTCTTTCATGTGCAGGGCAGCGGTACTCCCAACTTCAAGATACAGGATCAAGCTGAACGTCCATCCACTGACGGATGGACAAAGAAAACCTTGCACTTGCCCAGTGGACCCTGCTGAAGCGGTTGTAATAAGGAGTCCCCAGAGATGAAGCTGGAGGACGTGGTGTGGTGACGTAAACCAGGTTCAGGGTGACAAATCCACATGACTTCACTTGCAGTGTTGAATCTGGCAAAGTTGTTTACAAGGACAGAGGAGAATGGTGGTGACCAAGCGCGAGTGGAGAGGGCGGGCATTGTTGGTTACGCTGATTTAGCTGACCTACGATTTGTACATGGATTAAACCGCGGCGTTCCTCCTACTACTTACCAAACAATTATTGAATGCATAACCTTAGAAGACACAGTGACCGGAAATAGTGTGTTACTTTTGCCTCCTTTCGGACTTGTGGGGATGAAGCCAGAGCTGCCGAGCTTCAAGTGACCTGCTGCCTCAGGGACAAACATGTACCCAGGCTGGGACGTGGGATTTGATGGCACCAAACCTTTCTAATGTCCCCTTCCTTCGAGTTCCCTTTTCTCATCCTGACAAATGGCTTTCGAGCAGACAGCGGACGAGTGCATCCATTGCCTTGACAGTCACCGTTCTGGGGTTCCGGAGACAGCGGGTAATGGGGAGAGGACCAGCTCACGGACAGAGGAGCTAGAACAGGGGGCGGGGGATTAGCTCAGGCGGTAGAGCGCTCGCTTAGCATGCGAGAGGCAGTGGGATCGACGCCCACATCCTCCAGGTTTTACACCTTGGGTCTCCCTCCTGGGGCCTCCAGGTCGGATTACACATCCTTCGAAGACAACCTTTTCTTAGTGGCGCCCAAACTGATGGAGAAAGAACAGAGCTGACTGGGACTGCGGTGCTTGACACACTGCGAGCGGGTGACATGGCACGGGACAAGTTCTCAAGCGACGCTAATTACTAAAATGCGTCCTGTGTACATTTGCATCGCCACGAGACCTGAACAAACATCGGATCTGACTTTAGCGCATAGTCCTGCGTGTTTTCTGCACCCACAATTCATCCACTAGCATTCGTTCACCAGGCGTTGAGAATCTCCCTGTGCACCAGGGGTCACGTCCCCTCCATCTGCTCCGGTGTCCACTGTAAACGCTTGTCGAGGCCTGTAGAATGGGGTGGACGGTGTTTTCTCCTCCTCGAGGACTGGACGAGGTGCCTCAGGCGTCCACGCTGCTGTCGGGCAGCAGACAGAACAGAGTGGACGAACCCCATTCGAACCCCATCCTCGGCCGCTCACTGTCCCACGACGCCAGCTTCCCACTTCCAGCCTCTGTGAGATCAAAATTGAAAACCTTTTCCTAACACCCCTCAGTGCTCCAGCCGTCTGCCCAGGGCTCTCCGGAAGGTCTTCAGCCATCACAGTCTCCCCCACACCCTCCCCCCCCTCTCTCTCTCAAGGGTCTCCTGCTCCAGCCATGTCCGTCCCTGCCCTCCCCCGTCCGCGCGCTCTGCGCACACGCGCGCATCCCGTGCACCGCGCAGGGCTTCTCCACGCGAGGACCCCGTCCACGCAGCCGCCGCCCAGCGCGCTGACCCCTGCCCTGTGCCGCACCTCCATCCCTACTCCTTGCTGGTTGGGGTTTTGGTTTATTTTATTTGTTGTCGCTGTTCTGTTTCTGTGGACCTGTGTGACTTCTGCAGGACGCGCCCGCGAGCCCGCGATCCCACCATGGAGGGAAAGTGGAGCGTCTGGTGTGTCGTTTCCGTAGTGTAGTGGTTATCACGCTCGCCTCACACGCGAGAGGTCCTCGGTTCGAAACCGAGCGGAAACATGCTGGCTTTTTGGCTCGTTTTCCTTTGGGAATGTGGAACTCCCGTTTCTCCGCCTTCCTTCTCCTCCTCCCAGCAGCTCTGGCTCAACCTTTGGCCCTATCAAGACAGCCCCGCCACGGGACCCCGACGCCCCAGGTGGACCTTCCCGAGCGAGGACTCACTTTCTTCTGCTGCTGATGGGAACCTTGAAGTCTTGGGAAAGTGACAGTCTACCCTGTGCGACTTTCTGTCCTCTCTGGATGTCCAGGGCCATCATTGGACCATTGTCGGTTCTGCACTAAGGCCCGGGGTCCTGGCTGTGCTACAGGGAAGAAAGGACAGTGACCGCTCAGCTGAGCTGTGCTTGCTGACCAGGGACACTGCGATCCTACAGCCCTGTGTGTCCACTGGTGTCTGCTGGGCTGAGCTGGGTGGGTGAGCCCTGTGCTTGCTGACCAGGGACACTGTGTGCGGACAGCATGGATCCTGCAGACCCGTGTGTCCACCGGGAGCCTGAGACGCGCTTCTTCACGTCGCAGACATCATTCGCTTGTGTGGACCTTCAAAGGAACTGGGAGGCCAGCGCAGCTGTCGCAGGCCTGAAAAAGGCGAGGCGGGAAGCAAACCTGGGACTCAGACCCTGGCCACAGCGGGTGAGCGGCCGCACAGCCAGGCCAGCATGAACAAGGAGGGAAAGGACCACCGGGGCATGGACGAGGGGAGAAGTTCAAAAGAAGCCAAGACACAGCAGATCCAGACTGCCTTTGTCTATCAGCCCCCGGGCTTGAGGTTCCCGCCTTAAAAACTGAAATGTTTGGGCACTTCGTGACCGCCAAAGGACAGCCGAGGTGGCACGGCGGCACACTGGCCAAGACGCTGGGCAGAGCAGGGGACATTGTTTGCGAGAATCCGAGTTGGGGCACTCTGCCGACCCTTACTCCCCACTCCCTCTTTTCTCCCCTCCGCCGGGCCTGCAGCTCAGTTCTTGCTTTCTGGTTCCGCCCACTAGGCAAATATGATTGACTTAGGCAAGTGGTTGAAACCAAAATAAAATAAAAGACTAAAAGTGTGCCTTGTACTGGGATTGCCTCGCATAGGAGGTCTGAGTTCAAGCCCCACGGCAGCAACTTTTTTTTTTTTAAATTGCTGAAAACGTGGGGAAATATCTGAGAGTATGTCTGACTTCTTGTATTACTAATTATTACTTTTATAATTATTAAGTTTAACATTTTAAATAATGATTACTAATTTTTAATTTTTAAAAAATATTTCATTCATTTATTTATGAGACAGAGAATGAGAATGGGCGTGCCAGGGCCTCTACCTACTGCAAACTCCATATGGGCACGAGCCACCATGTGCATCTGGCCTATGTGGGATCTGGGCTTCGCAGGCATGTGCCTTAAAGTCTAAGCCATCTCTCCAGCCCTAATTATTAACTTTTTAATGTAACGGAGCTAGGCAAGGCATATGCCTGGTTAGCTAGAAGTACAGGAGGTTAGAAAACTGTCAGGAAAAAATTTCTCCCAGAAGAAAGTTAAGACCTAACCCATCCATTGGTCAAGCGAAGTGTGGATGGAAGGCTGTCGTTCTAAATGGGACATTTCCTTCAGTCGAGAGAGGAAGGAGAAATGAAGAAAGGACAGGGTTCCTGTGGGTGGTGGCGCTGGTTATTTAGTGGACTCCTGCAGCACAGCGTGCCGAGGTAGACAGGGCTCCATGGCTGGAAGCTTAACGTGGTGTTGGCCGGTTTCCCTCCACTGCAGAACTGTTTTCTCTCAGCTCCATCACCAGCTCTTCCCTCCAGAAGAACCCTGCGTAACAAGTAATGCAAGTGTTTTGTTTTTTTTTTTTTTCCCTAGCAGGGAGCATGAAATGTGTTAAAAAAAAAAAAAAAAAACCTAGTGGCCAGTACGGGGATCGAACCCGCGACCTTGGCGTTATTAGCACCACGCTCTAACCAACTGAGCTAACCGGCCAGACAAGGGCCTTAGTTCTTGCTCGTCCTACAGATACCTGAAGGTGAATGTTATTTTATTGCTTATGGAATTGTGATTTCGTTTTGTTTGTAAATTTATCTTGGAGCTGGAAAAAATGGTGCAATCTCTCTCTCTCTCTCTCCTTTCTGAGTTCAAAATCTTTCTAGAAATATAATTCTGCGAAAGGGAACAAAGGTCCCTGTCCGGTGACCCAGGACTGGGGCTGGTTCCGGGGACGCTCGGGGCACCCAGGGCACCGCCAGCCCCGCCCGCGCCAGGCTCCGCGGGCTCCAGGGAAGCGCGCTCGGCTCCTCTGCGCGCCGCCGCCGCCGTTTTCTGACGTTTTCCCTAAGGCAACCATCGACCCTCGCCCATCTCCCCACATGCACTAAATTCCCATTTTCACGGAATTCACGGGGCCGCTCCCGGGCTTCTAGTGTGGAGCATCTGGAGGAACCTTCCCGGGAGGTTCCCGCCCAGCCTGACTCCGGGTAGGCCGTCCTCTCTCCTCTCCACTCCTTCTTGCTCCTCCCTCCTCTCCCCTCCCTTCTCTTCCCCCCTCTCCTCTCCTCCCGTCCCCTCTCCTCCTCTCCACCTCTTCTCTCTCCTCTTCTCTTCCTCCCCTCTTCTCTCCTCCTCTCCTCTCTCCACCCCTTCCCTCCCTTTCCTCCCCTCCCTTCCCCTTTTCTCCCCTCCTCTCCCCTCCTGTCCCCTCCTCTATTATTATTAAAATAATAAGAGGGAAACTGGTGACATCAAAATAGGAGAGACTAGCTGGAAAGAAGAGATTCGGTGAAGGGGGAACTTGGGAGGAGAAATGAAGGGCGGTGGGAGCGGACTGTGATCATGGTACGTCGTCAATGTGTGGAGATTGTCGGTAAAAAGTTTTGGTTTTTTTTAAAGTAATCTGGGTAGCTACCCCCACAACACTGAGAATAGCCATCAGTGCGCGGCTATAAAGTAAGTGTATGCTGAGATACATTTGTCCTAAAGTGTGTCTTCCGGGGCGTTCAAGTGTCTAGAGAAACGCACGGGAAACCCGCAGGGACGGGGCCGTCGGAGCAGCAGCGGTCAGATGCCGGCCTGAGCTCGCGGGCGCCGCGGGCTCTGCGTGTTTGCACGCGCAGCCGTCCGCAGGTTCGAGTCCTGACTCCAGGACAACGGCGGACGGAAGCAGAGCCTTCCCTGCACCGAGGAGAGCCGCAGCGCCCACAAGTCACCCGCAGTTCCACGGAAGCCAGGGGCCCACGCCGGCACCCACGGTCGCTCTGAGAAAGGTGTCTCCTCCTCCTCTTCCCAGCCACACTTCCCTCCAAAGGCTCCGAGTGACTCCGACTCGAATGTCCTTTCCTGTCCAGTGTGAGCGGAAACCAGTCTCTCCCTTGAGCTCTGAGTTACCCGTGTAGCTCCGCTTCCTTCCGCAAATGGTAAAAGGACAAAGTCCTACCTGAAAACGACCGTCACCACGAAATCCGTCCATTCCTGTCGCGCGGGCGCAAGCGCGGGAGCTCGTCGCCCTCTTAGCGCAGTAGGCAGCGCGTCAGTCTCATAATCTGAAGGTCCTGAGTTCGAGCCTCAGAGAGGGCACCTTTTGCTGCTACGGTTCATTTCGCTTACATACTGGTGAAGTGGGAAATAAGGTTACTAGAGTGTTTGGGACTCCTCATCGTACGTCCGCGAGGCCCCAATAGGTCCTTTCTTTTGTAATATTTCTTTTTTTTTTAATTTTTACTTATTTATTTCAGAACGACAGAGAGACAAAAAGGCAGATAGAATGGGCGCGCCAGGGCTTCCAGCCACTTCAAACGAACTCCAGACGCGTGCGCCCCTTTGTGCAACTGGCTAACGTGGTCCTGGGGCATCGAGCCTCGAACCGGGGTCCTCAGGCTTCACAGGCAAGCACCCGGAGGGTCCTTTCTTCCGACAGCGTCAGGACAGTGCGGCGGGCTCTGACCAGAGGGTCTCCCGCCCGTCCGGGTTCGCCCTGGCCTCGGGCTGCACAGCCGAGCTTTCCTGGGAGTCTGGACACTTCTTTCTGCCGTGGTCCCGAGCGGCCTCGGGTGGGCTCCGGAGTCTCTGCGGTGGACACGCCGGCTCAGGCGAAGCCCGTCTCGTGCCCGGGTCCCCGGGGGACAGAGCACCGGCCTCAGCCGTCGTCCCGGACTGTGTGTTCGGGGCTCGGAGCCGGGGCGTGGAGCACGAGGTTCCCGGGACTGGATTTGTGTGGGAAGGGCCTGGGCGGCAGGGAAAGTGGTGGTGGTCGGCCGTGTCCAGAGCGAGGGGGGACGAGGGCTGCGGGGACAGCGGGGTGGGGGATGCTGGCGGCAAAGTGTCCCCGGTCCAGAGAAATGCTGACGGCTTAGTGTCCCCTCACCAGAGACGCTGACGGCATAGTGTCCCCTCCCCAGAGAGACGCTGACGGCATAGTGTCCACGCTCCAGAGAGACGCTGACGGCATAGTGTCCCCTCCCCAGAGAGACGCTGACGGCATAGTGTCCCCTCCCCAGAGAGACGCTGACGGCATAGTGTCCCCTCCCCAGAGAGACGCTGACGGCATAGTGTCCCCCCCTCCCAGAGAGACGCTGACGGCATAGTGTCCCCCCCTCCCAGAGAGACGCTGACGGCATAGTGTCCCCTCCCCAGAGAGACGCTGACGGCATAGTGCCCCCTCCCAGAGAGACGCTGACGGCATAGTGCCCCCTCCCAGAGAGACGCTGACGGCATAGTGTCCCCCCCTCCCAGAGAGACGCTGATGGCATAGTGTCCACTCCCCAATATTTGACAATATTTGAAGAATTAATGGCTGACAACTTGTCAAATTTGATGGAAGTTGTGAGTCTTTGTGTCCAAGAAGCTCAAAAAAACTCCAAGTAGGAGCTCAGCATCCGCATGAAGCCATCTTGTCAAAGGACAAAAGCAAAGAGTCTTCAAGTGAGCAAGAGAGATGCAGGCTCCCAGCAACAGGGATTTTCAGTAGATTAGCAGGTGACTTTTCTCCCTCAGAAATCACAAAGGCCAGAAGGCAGAGGATGATACGTTTTAAGAGTTAAAGAGAGGGGGGAAAAACTACTAAGACTATGTTTAGCAAAACTGGAGCTGATGGGGACACCAGATGGTGGTGCCTCATACCCTTTTCTACAGGATCAGGGAGGGCAGGGCTGGGGTCAAGTTGAGACCCATAGGTTTAGAGAGGGAAGAGGGTCGGAAGCACTTGGGGACTTTGCATTCCAGTCTGCCCAGAGCAGTCAGTGAGGTGCTATCGCGAGTGCAGCCACAGTGCCTGGCATCTTTCTGCCAGCCTGGAGGAAACCATCAAGAGCTAGGCGCTGGAGCTCCCAGGACTGATCTGCAGACAACCATCATCATCCAGACCCCAGTGGCCTGTCGCTGACTCCCCTTCTCCACTCAAACTACTATTTCCCTGGCCCCAGTCAGGGACTGTCCTACCCTCACACTAGCCTGGATTACAAGGTTCCGTCTTGTAAAGCAGACTTAAATTGTGTTTAAAACTCAAACCATTTGCTCATCGCTAATTTCATCATGAAGGATTTCAGGTGAGAAACTGAAGTATCTATAGGCAGAAGTATGAGACCAGACCTCTAGTACCATACACAAAAATAGGAACATCTAGCCAGGCGTGGTGGTACACGCCTTTAATCCCAGCACTCAGGAGGCAGAGGTAGGAGGATTGCCATGAGTTTGAGGCCACCCTGAGACTATAGTAAATTCCAGGTCAGCCTGAGCTAGAGTGAAACTCTACCTCGAAAATAAAAAAATAAAAAAATAAAAAATTTAAAAAAGGAAAATCTCAGAGTATATCAAAGAACTGAAACTATGAAGGTATTGGAGGACACCTGGGAAACACTACAAGACATCGGTATCGACACTGGCTTTTGTAAGACTCCAAAGAAAGAGGCATCAAAAACCAAAGCGGCCCCATGAGTGAGTAATGGAGCCAGCCTCTAGCCCACACCCATCAGCTGCCTCTGGCTCATCTGGGCAGGAAGGCATGTCCCGCCAGCATAAGGACATAAATATGCTTATGAGGGGACAGCAAGCTCTCTTGGCGGCCTGTTCATCACTCCTGAGCCTCCAGATTCTGATGAGTCACCCCCTCATCTCAGCCCAGCCGAGAACCCCCACCCTACTCCCACATGGGCTCTTTACCCCTCCTACCTTCCACAAGCCATGAGCTCTTTGAATTTTCTGTTTTTTCCTCTTTAACTCTCTTTTTACTTTTCTTCCAGGCCTATACCAACTGGGCTGTCAGAACACATGGGTGTATCTATTTTCCTTCTCTTAATTTTGTACTTCCCTAAAATAGATAAAATAATTTAATAGTTATTCTTCTCAGATCTTATTTCATCCAGTGTTTTGGTTAAGAGCAGACATGAAGTAATGGTTTGGGGTTCAAGGACTCTATTCCTGAACACATGATACCCCATTTCAAGTTCAGTAGTGAGTACATTTTTTTTTTTAAATTTTTATTTATTTATTTGACAGCGACAGACACAGAGAGAAAGACAGATAGAGGGACAGAGAGAGAATGGGCGCGCCAGGGCTTCCAGCCTCTGCAAATGAACTCCAGACACGTGCGCCCTCTTGTGCATCTGGCTAACGTGGGAACTGGGGAAGCGAGCCTCGAACCAGGGTCCTTAGGCTTCACAGGCAAGCACTTAACCGCTAAGCCATCTCTCCAGCCCAGTGAGTACATTTTTATTATTAGGTAATATTCTACAGCACAGTGGTGTGACTACAGTTTAAAATTTATTACATGTTTAAAAAAATAAATTGTTTATTTATTTGATAGGGAGGATGGGCATGCCAGGACCTCTAGCCACTGCAAACAAACTCCTGATACGTGCATCGCTCTGTGTATCTGGCTTTACGTGGGTACTGGGGAAATCAAACCTGGGTCCTTAGGCTTTATAGGCAAGTGTCTTAACCACTAAGAGATCTCTCCAGACCTTATGACATATTTTATATGGAGCTAGAAGAGTTCAAAGGGTCCCATCACAAATAATAATGCGTTTAAGACAGTAATACTATCACCCTGATTTAATTATTATAAAAATTTTTGGAGTAGTTGTTAAGGTGCTTGCCTGTGAAGACTAAGGACCCAGGTTCAATTCCCCAGAACTCACATAAGCCAGATGCACAAGGTTGCACATGCATCTGGTACTCATTTGGAGGCTAGGGACTCTGGGGTGCCCATTCTCTCTTTCTTCCTCTCTCTCTCTTTCTCTCTCTCAAATAAATAAATAAAATATTTGTAAAAAAAATTTTCATTTTTCAAGGCAGGGTCTCACTCTAGCCCTGGCTGAGCTGGAACTCACTTTGTAATCCCAGGCTAGCCTCAAACTCACAGTGACCCTCCTACCTCTGCCTCTTAAGTGCTGGGATTAAAGGCATATGCCCAGCTTTGATCATTATAGATTTTATATACATTATCACATTGTGCCATATATATGCATAATTACATGTGAATTTGAAAAGTTATAAAAAGAGAAAAAAGTTCTCACCTTGTGAAAACCATTTTAGGGCAGTTTGCCAATATTTGAATTATACAAAGCAGTGTAATATTTGCGTGTTTCCCAGCCATATGGTACATGTTTTAAGGACCACAGCTCAGCAGCAATTTTTTTTTTTTTTTAATTTGAGAGTGAGAGACAAGGGAAAGAGGCAGATAGAGAACGGGCACACTAGTAGAGAAAGAAGAGAGAAAGAGAGAGAATGGGTGCACCAGGGCCTTTAGCTGCTACAAACAAACTCCACGTGTGCACATATGCAACACTGCTCTCTTGCATGACTGTACACCTGGTTTATGTGGGACCTAGAGATGTGAACATAGTTCTTCAGCTTTGCAGGCAAGTGCCTTAACTGCTAAGCCATCGCTCCAGCCCCATAATCTTTTCCTTATGAGAGAAAGAGAGACAGAGAGAGAATTGGGTGCAGAATGTAATTTCTGCATTTAATGAATGCTCCAGTATTTAGTAAAAGGGACATCTCTGCTGATCAGGACAAAGGGGCTGAGAACAGCATAACCAAGTTCTAGAAAACTTTTAAGAATTGAGATTATAGAACCATGTGTCACTGTGTAACCTGTGTATAAGGAGAAGAGGAAATCTGCCCAATAGAAGAAAAGGAAACAGGTCATGAGAATGAGAGTGCTCAGTGTGGCTCTGATTTCAGGGCTGGAATTGTTTGTAGAGTTAGAGCTGTGAAGGTAGGAGACACGCTTGTGATGTTTATACAGATGGAGAGCCATGGACGCACTGCTCCAGCCCATAAAAGTCTGGAAGATGACATCACGGAGAGCCATGAGAGCAATGAAAAGCCACCTCACCATTAGCTTTGATGGTAGCATATAGCAATACCCACCATATGTGCCAACAACAGATCTGTTCACAGGACTCACTGCTGTGATAAAGAACAGCAAATTGGAGCTTATCAGACAATTAAAGATCCAAAAGAAGAGGACATAGGGAAGAACCTGCTTTGCAGTCTGTGGTTTGAGTTTTCTCCACAGGGTCATCCTGGGGTTGATGGTGACAGCCTGGACCATGCTGAGGAGAGAGGTGGTGCAGATGGAGAGACCTCGTCCCATCCTTCCCAGAAAAACCACAACTTTACAACCAGCCTCACCTAGGAAGTTCCTAAAATAAAAAACTGCAGCTGTGTCTCTAATTTCAATGCTACAGATAATTGTTATATTTGAAAATGCCAAGTGAATAAGGATAAGGTCTATGTTTTTTTTCTCAGTCCCAGTGACAAACGTATATACATGTCTCACAAGTGTTAGGATATTCCCCATAATTCCTGGTCCATTAAGAGAAAGGAAGAGTACTGTCCAGAGGAGGTTGTCCCAAAGCATCTTCCGACTTCCTGCTGTGAATCAGGAGGGAACATGAGGGAAACATAATTATTCTAATGGGAAGAATGGATTATTAAATATGTCAGTGTACATGATTCTTTCATATCAGGAACCTCATCATATTCTTTGGTTTTTTTTTCTTCTTCTCATCTTGCATCCACGGTAACCTCTCACATGGATCTGACACATCTTGGACATAAGTCCTGTACACACACATCTACCTGCCTCCCCAGAAGATTCTTCTTCTCTTCATATCCCTTACATTTGAAATTCATTTGCCCATCCCCTTCCCAGACCAAGGCTGTATATGTGGCATCACTTGGTGGCCCAGAGTGTCAGCTTGCGCTGCTTCGGCCTTTTCACTCCTCACTCAGTTCACGATGTCACAAGCACTGGGCCATCACCCCAACCCCTTTCCTCACCCATATGCAGCCACTGCTCTCATGATTGCTGAGCTAATGAGGACTGCCAGCACACCACAGCCCTGTGATTGTGAATGCATTTTCAGTGAAGATTTCATGGCATAACCCTTCTCCCCATGTCCTTGGGCCATAAGTGATATAGGGGAGTAAAAAAGTCCTTGCTCCCATCCTGAAGGTGAGTTTTACTCTGTGAATAAGTTTTTTTTTTTTTCCTCCCAATCTTCTATATGGATAGAATCACATTGGACCTCATTGCTTTCTCCCTTCCACTTACACTGTTCTTATTCTCAGTTTCTCCACCAGCAAAACCCTGGGAAAGCAGTTCCCTGCTCAGTCTGCGCTTATGCACTCCAACCAAAGACATCTTGCCAGTTACATGTTTTGTCTTTGAAGGACTGATAATCTAGTTATTTTCTCACTCAGAAATTCCTCAACCTGTGAATCAACCTTCCCTGATGTCTCACACTGTGTTGGGTGGCCACTTCACAAATGCCTTCCTTCTTATTTTTATTTTTTTCTGGCTCTTCTATGTTAGAGTCAAAATGAACTTTTGAAGTAGAGATCTATTTCAGTAGTTGTATGTGTTACAGATAGGTAACTTTTCATGCCCACCTGATTTACATGTACCCCACAATTTGTCAATCCTCACCTTATTTCTGATTACCTTCACCTCCCCCAAATAAATGGGACATTGACACTTACCTTGTCACAGGGACATACATGACATCCCCAGGCTGATCTTTGTACAACCACTTCCCTTCATAGATACCAGGTGCTCGTCACTCACGAATGAACTCACAGCGTACGCACATACACGTTCCTTGAACTCACCATCGTTTTCTGTCTGTTTCCTTCCTGCACAGGGCAATGAGAGACATCTGAGAGACACTGTTTTACTACCTAGTATCTAACCTATGTAGAGCACAGTGCTTGATACAGCATGGTCAAGAACTGCTTATGAAGAACTCATTACATGATGCTCTGGGTTTCCAAACTTCACACTAATCCCAGAAATGATCTGACAAACCAGCTTACAGATAATTTGGAGCTGGTCACTTTTCTTATTATTGTTAAAATGGAAAGGCCTGGAGAAGTCAATTCACCTTGAGTTGACACATTTGGAAGGATTTGTGGTGTCCTCGTGTGTATGCTAAGGAGAATGTCCAGACTTTCATCATTCCAGTGAATAACACCAACAATTAACAGATTCATAAGTTATGGTTAACTTTCATGAATGTCTCTGAACTGGTCTTCTTCTGGCTGGATAAGTGTTTTAGATATACCTCTCTGTTCACGGAGACACCAGAAATGGAATTTAAAAGAAGGAAGTCATCATTGCTTTCCTAATCAGTGCCACCGCTGGGCTGGGCAATCAATGAATATATGTCAATGCTAGAAGAAAGTAATGGATATATTTTGTTGTCAAAACATTTTTTACAGAGCTGGAGAGATGGCTTAGCAGTTAAGCACTTGCCTGTGAAACCTAAGGACCCCGGTAAGAGGCTCGGTTCCCCAGGTCCCACGTTAGCCAGATGCACAAGGGGGCGCACACGTCTGGAGTTCGTTTGCAGAGGCTGGAAGCCCTGGCGCGCCCATTCTCTCTCTCTCCCTCTATCTGTCTTTCTCTCTGTGTCTGTCGCTCTCAAATAAATAAATTAAAAAAATTAAAAAAAAAAACAAAAAAACATTTTTACAAGCTTCTCCCCTCCAGCATTTAAGACATAACTAAGTGCAGCCAGTGTGTCTCTTGTGAATTCAGAATTTTCTGTAGGAAATGAGTGGCAAGCACCAGGAAGGCAAGCAAGTTAACCTAGGAGCAGTAAAGTCTGTGACTCACAGGAGCATCTCTATCATTCGCCTTGATAGATGTCAAACCCTACTTTCCCAATTCCTGAAAATGTGAGTGTGAACATATTGTTAGACCTTTCTTAGACCCACCAACAGAGGAATGGTATTTTTTTGCTGTATAGTTTTTTATTTACTTATTTGCAAGCAGACAGAGATAGAGATAGAATAGGCATACCCGGGCCTTTAGCTGCTGCAAACAAACTCCAGATATATATGCCACTCTGTGCATATGGCTCTATGTGCGTCATGGGGAATGGAACCTAGGTCATCAGGCTTTGCAGGCAAGCGCTTTAACTGCTGAACCATCCTCCAGCCCCTACCACAAAGTTTTATCATGAGGATTCAATGTGTGGAGACACATGGTGCTTAAGCATGTGCCCAGCATGCCTTAAACAAGCATCTCTAACAAGCCGTGGTTTGGGTTTCATGGTGCTTTCAGATAAGTTTATTTCCACAATATTCTGTAATTTTACATTGTGATATAGTTTGAGTCAAGGAAAGGGAAGCATTCAAAATGAAAGAAAAATAGCAATAAAGATGGGGAAAGAGGTCCACCCCAAGAAGGCTGACTTACGATACAGTTAAAATAAAAAATCTCACTGTTGCAACAGACAAAATAGTCACATCTGTGGAGAAACTGCAGAAAATAGGTAATTCTCACACAAAATTCCATACACTGGTCCCTCCTATCTCTCCCTCGTCTATGTAATGAGCAGTTCTGGCACAGTGTAACACACACACACACACACACACACACACACACACACACACACACACAGCTGCTCACGGGATCCCTCATCACACTGAAACAGAATGCTTGAAGGCAGTTGGGAAATGGATGGTGGGCCTTCATTTCTCTGGCCTTAGGACCTTGCTCTTCACCAGTGACAACAGAGTCCAGACGCTCCTCTTCCACCACCTGCTCCTAACCAGGCCTGCCTCACGGTTCCCCTTCCCAGGTCAAAGGCAGCTGCATCTACAGTGTCGGTAGCACTCACCTGTGTAGACAGTGCTGTGCTCAGCATGGGTGCTCTGACAGCTCACAGCTACACTCTTTTTATTCCTCCTGGGGGCCCCAGTGCTCACTGCTGTCAAGATGTCATTGGCATTTGTTGTGGCTTTGCCAGGGGAGAAGGCCTGCACATCTCCATCCCTGAGGCCAGCTCAAACCTTCTCCCTCGTGCCCTGCCAGAAACTTTCTGATTTTAATTCCTATGCCTGATCAGCCACAAGAAGGAGGGCTGGGGTGATAAACACTTTCCCTGAGAGCCCTAGGCTTGTGAACTTTATCCAGTCATGTCTGTTCCCCTCATTTCCACCAAAGCCAGGGGCAGATTTGGAAGAAACATTTAACAATCCAAAGTGGTTGCTTCTTAACATTTTCAAAGTACAGAATCATTAATGAAAGGTCAGCTGTTGGTAGAATCAGGGGCTGGTCTTCACTTGTGGTGTCCGGGACTGAGCAGTGGGGACGTCCAGAAAAGTATGGTTCTTGGTGTCCTTGCTGGCTTAATGCATAAGAGTCAGATCTTACATTTAACCAAGAAGTTTCTAATCATACCTCCTCTTCTTGTATGTGACTGTTTTTCAATGTTCTCTGTTGCCTACATCTCTGAGTCTGGAAGGTCACACATTTTATTATATTATTCAGACCCTGAGAAGGATTTTGTAGAATCAGTTCTAAGGAACACACGCCAGTTCATGTTCCCTAAAGTTGCTTCAAGAAACGATGTTGTTAGTCCTCATGTGTCCGTTAGTCAACAGAGGAGATTCAAGGAGAAGGCAGTGTAGTGGCCGTTTTGCCACAGGCCGTTCTGCAGACCTGTTCCCATGGTGATCTCTCATCTCTTTCCTCCCTTCCTTGTCCCTTTCCTCTTCCTGACATGAAGGAATGTGCTGGAGTGGCAGGACCTGGGACCTGATATAACACTGCTTTCCTAGTCACGAGATCATCTGTGCTTCCGTCAGCTGAGGTGGATAAAGGGAGAGAGAGGGGATGGAAGAGGAGGATTCCTAGTCTTGTCCAGACACACAGTTATGAAGGCAGAGCGTGGGGGCCTCAGCTTGCAGAGTGCACAGCAATGTGACCCAGGCCGCTCTGCCGTCTTATGCCACAGACGGGACATACTTCCTTATCTTGCCTAGTGAGCGCTCGCGAGCATTTCCAGTGCTATATTTCCAAGTAGTTGAGTGCTTCAAAGAGCAGATAACCTTATTTTGTTCTCCATGTTATAGTAATAGAGTTTAGCCTTTTAACTGAAGTCTGGAGTAAATTATGGGTTTCCATGATGGGCTCTATGACGCTGAGGTGGTCTCCACTCCTAGTTTTCTTACTGTCCTTTTCATGAGAATGTACTGAATGTTGTGAAATGAATTTTCTGCAAAAATTGAGGTGGTTGTTGCTGCAGTCAGGTTCTCATTTGCTGGTAGAAATTGCCCAACCAAGATAAGCTTGTGGAAAAAAAGAGGCATATTTTGGCTTACAGGCTTGAGGGGGAAACTCCACGATGGCAGGAAAAATGACATGAGCAGAGGGTAGACATCACCCCCTGGCCAACATAAGGTGGACCACAGCAACAGGAGAGTGTGCCAAACACTGGCAAGGGGACACTAGCTATAGCACCCAAAAGCCCACCCCCAATCATATACTTCAGGAGGCATTAATTCCCAAATCTCCATCAGCTGGGAACCTAGCATTCAGAACAAGTTTATGGGGGCACCTGACTCAAACCACCACAGTTGTATAGATTTTCCTTCATTTTTAATATTTTTGTTGAGTTTTAAATGAATTCTGTCTTTACCATGTGTAAAACAGTAAAATTTGAACTTGCAAAACATATTATATGCTAAGAGATTTTGATTGACATTAGTGTTTTTTAAATATACATATATATATTTAAATATTTTTAAAATTTTTATTTATTTATTTGAGAGTGACAGACAGAGAGAGAAAGAGGCACGCGCCAGGGCTTCCAGCCACTGCAAATGAACTCCAGATGCATGTGCCTCCTTGTGCATCTGGCTAACGTGAGTCCTGGGGAATTGAGCCTTGAACCGGGGTCCTAAGGCTTCACAGGCAAGCACTTAACTGCTAAGCCATCTCTCCAGCCCTAAAATATATTTTTATTTATTTATTTGCAAACAGAGAGAAGTAGAGAAAAGCAAGACAGACACATGCCATTTTGTGCATCTGGCTTTACATGGGTCTTGGGGAGCCATACCTGGGTCCTTAGGCTTTGCAGGCAAGTGCTTTAGCTGCTAAGCTGTCCAACCCAGATATTAATCTTATCTGTGCTACTTAGCACACAAACAGATGTTACATTTTAAAAAATCAATACTGTACATTCAGGTATCTGAAAAAGAGGGCTCAGTGTTGAGAAGCATAGTTTTAAAACTACATATCAATCCTTTAATAAAGATTGTATATGGACCATGTGAAAAACAGAGTGAAAATTAAATGTAGCTTTTATTCTTTCTGTTACTTTCTGTCCACATCCTAATGTTTCTTCTTATCACTGAAGAATCTGATTAAATTTGTTTCAACACACTTCCAATCACTTTTGTCTGTTAGGTCAAGATGGGCTTCTCCAAAATGAAGTCACTAAAAACATACCAGGGACTGAATCATCTACATTCTTCAAGGAACCACCCAGCCATTATCCTTTCCTTGCCTAAGGATGCCCCAAGGTCTAGGTTTCCTCCCCCTTTATCTCCCAGGTCACCTCGTTACTGGTCTGGTGTCACACCCTAGTTATCTTGGATCTCCCCTAAAGAAACCTTTTTTTTACTTTCCCCTTCCTCATCTTTCCCAACTGACATAACTGATATATCTGTAACCTCAGGTTGACTGTGCTCTGCTCTTGAGAGTCAGTCCTGGCAGCTGTGCTCCCCCCCACACCCTCGGAGTGGTCTTCATGGTCTTGGTCACTCCTGAACCTTACTTCGTCAAAATATTCTTATATAAAGAGGAGGAGGTTCCCAATAATCTTTACTTCTGAATACTGGCTTTAAAATTATGGCATGTAAATATTTCTTTTTCTTTTAGATTTTATTTTTTTGCAAGGAGAGAGAGAGAGAGAGGGCGGGGGAGAGAATGGGCATGCCACAGCCTCTGGCTACTGCAAACGAACTCCAGATACCTGTGCTTTTTGTGCATCTGGCTTTATGTGGGTCCTGAGGAATCAAACCTGGCTCCTTTGACTTCGCAGGCAAATGCTTTAACTACTAGGCTATTTCTCCAGCCTGACATGTAAGTATCTCATTTGTAGATACTTAAGCTTTATGGTTAAAGCCTCTTCCTGAAAGTTAGTGTTTACTGATCCTATTTATTTGCAAGGAGAGAGGGGGGTATGGTCTCCAGCCATTGCAAATGAACTCCAGATGCATGCACCACTTTTTGCATCTTGTTTTACAAGGGGTACTGGAGAATCAAACCTAGGTCTTTAGGTTTCACAGGCAAGTGCCTTAACCTCTGAGCCATCTCTCCAACCCACATTTACTAATTTCTTTCTGCCCCGAATGGAAACTAAAATAGTAGCTTAATATGTCTCTCATTCCAAAACTGTCTTTTACTGTCAGCAGACTAGTGTTAATGCTATTATTTACCTACTTGTGATTTTTTAAGGCTTCACGATTTTTTATGTGTACTTGACATATCTAGTCACATCTTATTTTAGTTCCCCCGCTGACCTCGTGAGCAGTGGCCGCACGTGCGAGGCGGGCTGCGGGCGGCGGAGAGCGGGGCTGCCGGGCGGTGAGCCGGGGCCCTGAGCTCAGCCTCCCCGCGCGCTGCTCGCGGAGCCTGGAAGGGAGTCTCGTCCCCGCGCTCTTCGTCGGCACGGCCAGGTCCGCGCCGTGGTGCGAAGCGTGTGACCGCGGCGATGGTCACCGGCGTCCTCAGCGCTTCTGGATGCAGCGACGCCCACCGGGCGCGGATGGACGCTGCTGTGCCGCCTGCCTGCGGGGTCAGCTCCTCCGGGTCACGTCCCTGGCGCCCTGGGAGCCCCGAGTAAAGGATGGCCCTGACCCTTCCTTCCTGACTTTCTATTTTTTTTTTACACAGATAGAGAGCCATGGGCCCACTGCTTCAGCACAAGAGACCCTGGCTTTGGGAAATAAAATAAATGCAATTTTTGCAAGTCTTTTGTTTTATTTTTTATATTGTATTTTTATTTATTTATTTGAGAGAAAGAGAGAATGGGTGCACCAGGGCCAGCAAAGTTGCATCCATATGTTTCCCATTGCAGACAAGACACTAAAAGACTCATGATGTGGATGGTGAAACGGAGGGCAATAAGAGCTCATCTCAACTTCTAGGAAACCCTGAAGTAGTCTTAGATTGCCTAGCACAAGATTCTTTTCCTTTTCCTTTCCTTTCTTTCTTTTTTTTTTTTTAAAGGAAGTCTACGATTACAGTTCTTAATTAGTGTTAATTTTCAGATCCATTAGAACATTTGGGCAATGCCTGGTATAGTGATGATTGCCTGTACTCACATGGGCAAGTGGATTGATAAGTTGTGCTGGATTCAGCAGTTACATACCAAAGTCTGTTGTTCATTTAAAGTCATTAGATCTGCATTAGTCTTCAGCTCATGGAGGAATGTGCATACAATGTAATTTCAGCATTTAGTAAACACACCAGGATTTAGCCACATGGACATTTCTGCTGATGAAGACAAAGGGGCTGAGAACAGCATAACCAAATTGTAGAAAAGTTTTAATCATTAAAATGATGAAATCATATGTTACCATGGAGCCTATGTAGAAGGAGAAAATGAAATCTAACCAATAAAAGAAAAGGAAACAGGCCATGAGAATGAGAGTGCTCAGTGTGGCTCTGATTTCTGGGCTGGAATTGTTCACACACTTGGAGCTATGAAGGTAGAGGACGCGCTTGTGATGTTTATACAGATGCAGAGCCATGGACGCACTGCTCCAGCCCATGAGACTCTGGAAGATGACATCACGGAAAGCCATGAGGGAGAGGAAAAGCCACCTCACTATTAGCCTAGATGGTAACAGATAGCAATACCCAGCATATGTGCCAACCACAGATCTGTTCACAGGACTTTCTGCTGTGATATAATGCAGCATGTTGGAGCTTATCAGAGAATTAAATGTCCAGAAGAGGAGGAGATAGGGAAGAACCTGCCCCGCAGTCTGTGGTTTGAGTTTTCCCCATAGAGTCATCCTGGGGTTGATGGTGACAGCCTGGACCATGCTGAGGAGACAGGTGGTGCAGATGGAGAGACCTCGAGCCATCCTTCCCAGAAAAACCACTATTTTGCAGCCAGCATCTGTTAGAAAATTCTTGAAATATAAAATTATGGCTTTCTCTCTGACGACTGCAGCACAAATAATGACCATATTTGAAAATGCCAAGTGAGTGAGGATAATGTCTATGGGTTTCTTCTCAGGCCGTGTGAGAAAAGTATATATATGTCCCATAAATATTGGGATATTCCCCACAATTCCAAGTCCAATAAGGAAAAGGCAGACTATTGTGTGGATGAGGTTGTTCCACATCATCTTTTTAACTTTATGCAAAGAACTAGAAAAAAAGTATTCAAAAAACTTTAGTAAGATAATTTCTGTTTATTCCAGTCAAAAGAATGTTTGGATGAATTCTAATCCTGGACACAGCTTGCTGATTAATATGCTTGGTCTTCTAAAGACTCTTCAGACTACTTATGATAGCAATCAGAAATCTTCCAGTCTATAAGCCAGTCTTTGCTATAATCATACACTGATGTATGACTGTGTCACAGATGGCTGGAGAGATGGCTAGTCAAAGTTCTTGCTTGTAATGCTTGATGACCCTGGTTCAATTCCCCAGTACCCATGTAAAACCAGATGCACAATGTGGTGCATGTATCTGGAGTTTTTTTTTGCAGTGGCAGGAGGCCATGGTACACCCATTCTCTCTCTTTCTCTCCCAGACTCTGCTTTCAAACAAATAAAATAAAATAAATGGTATTCTTTTCTGTTTTTCCTCCTTTTATAAGTTAGACTCAAAAAGCTTTTGAACCAGAAAAATATAAACACATATAACTCTATATGTCAGTCTGAGTTGTATTTGTCCTAAAAAATTTAGAATTGCACTTTAACCACAGACATGATCTGACAAGCCAATCTGGAGAAAGTTTGGGTTTGTCTCTTTTCTTACGATGGTTAAAACTGAACGGCCTTGAAAAGTCAATCTACTTTGGGTCACACATCCAGTCAGATATTTAGTGTACCCTCACAAGGTAGACTGAGGATTCCAACAATAGAGTGAATGTCAAAGAGTATACTTTAAGAGATTTATAAATTATGGTTAATTTTCATTTGCAATATCTCAGCATTGATTTGCTTGAGATTTGATGGTTGTTTTCAAATACACTTTTCTGTTCTCTGAGGCATCAATAGCAGAAATTCTAATAAGGAAATTGTCACTATATTCCTAATCAGCACCACACTTGGTCTGGAAAACCTACTCATGTATGCAGACTCTTCTTCTCTCTGGAAAGGATATTTATCAGTGCCATTTAGCAAGGTTTCACAAATCACTTTCAGCATGTAACATTAAATAAATCAAGTCTCTGATACTCTAAACAAGTCACCAATTTCTGCAGGAAATAGTATGGCATGAGTTATATATACATCAAATACTTGAGAAGCATAGCAAATTTTACAAATGCAAATTTCAGGATTTACAAAACAGGGTTTGCACACTGGATTCAAATCCAGGCTTTCTCAATTCCTACATGCATTGCATAAACCATATTATTAGACTTCTCATAGATACAACATGTTCATCTATAATCCACTATGTTGCTTTGCACAATGAAATTCTGTAGTGAGAATTTTAGGACTTAAGTTGGGCGTGGTGTGCACACATTAAATTCCAGCACTTGGGACGCAGAAGTAGGGGGATCACAGTGAATTTGAGGCTGCTTTCAGACTTCATAGTGAATTCCAGATCAGCCTGGGCTAGAGCAAAACCCTACCTCAAAAATAAAATTTTAAAAAAGAGTTTGAATGTAGTGCATAGGGATTGTCCAGAAAATATGAATCATTTTCCAAAGAAATTGTTAGTATCCTTACATGTTCAATGTCCATTTCCTTCTAGTTCTTTATTATTTTTCATAGTGTAGTTTGGATCCAGTTAAGTGAAAATTAAAAATAAATGAAATCATAATGAACAAGGCAAGTTTGCCCAATCCTCAGAGTACCAAACGAATTCAGAAATATGAAACCCAGATTAAATATCAAGTCTTATTCTATCAGAGGAAATGACATGCAAGGCTGGGAAGGGACTGCAGAGAACAAGCTCAGGTTGAATTCCCATCTGCCTGTGCCTCCTATCCTGCCCTGGCCTGTGTGACGAGCAGCTCTGGCACAGGGCACCTTACGTGATGAGGCACGCGGGCTCCATCGTGACACTGAAACAGAATCTGATGACAGTTGTGAAATGACAGGCTCTCTTCTCAGTGTTACCACCTTCCTCTTCCACACTGACTGCAGGGCCCAGACCCTTCTCTCCAGCCACCTGACTCTGACCTCCTCCGCCTCACAGCTTCCCTTCCTACGTTAAATGCAGCTGCACCTGCAGTAACCAGAACACTCACCTCTCAGTCTGTGCTGTGCTCAGTGTGTGTGCTCCTACAGCTTGCAGACAGGCCTGTTTATCCTTGCTGGTGTCCCCACGGTCAAGGCCAAATCTCCCTGCTGTCAAGAGGGCACCATCATAAGTTGTGGTTACACCAGGGGAGAAGGGCTCCTTCTGCACATCTCCATCCCCGAGGCCAGCTCTGCCCTCTCCCTGGTGTCCCATCATTTGCTGAGCCCAGAAACTTTCTCGTCCTAATTGCACTGCCTGTCGTGCCATTAGAAGGAGTGCAATGATGGCGAACAGTGTCCTTAGTGACCGGATTCTTGGACCTTGTTCCACTCTTGCCCCTTCCCCTTCCTTTCACCACCAAAGCCAAGAACAGGCTTTGAAGAATCATCTGGTCACTTCTCAACATTTTCAAAGTACAGGAAAATTGATAAAAGGTCACAAGGTGCTAGAAATAGTAGCTGGGAACTAGAGAGATGCTTAGTGGTTATTACACTTGTGTGCAAAGCCTAAGGACCCAGATTTGATACCCCAGTACCCATAAGCCAAATGAACAAGGTGTCTAGGGTTTGTTTACAATGCCTCTAGGCCCTGGACCATCCATTCTTTCTCTCCCTCTTTCTCTCTCTCCCTTTCTCTCTCCCTCTTTCTCTTTCCCTTTCTCTCTTAAATAAATAATTTTTAAAAAGTTAAATAAAAAAGAAATGCTATCTGGTCTTCAGATGTGGTACCCAGATTGGAAGGCACTGTCTGTGCATTGGTGAACTTGCTGGCTTTATGTAAATGAGCCAATTACCCCATCTCACAAGGACTCTCCTTATGGAGATATTCATGGCTAATTCTTTTCCTTCTTTCCTTCCTTCCTTATCTCTCTCTCTTGCTTCCTTCCTTTTTTCTTTTGGTTTTTTGAGGTAGGGTTTTGCTGTAGCCCAGGGTGACCTGGAATTAGTCTTAGGGTAGCTTCAAACTCATGGCAATCCTCCTACCTCTGCCTCCCTAGTGCTGGGATTAAAGGTGTGCTCCACCATGACTGACTTTATAATTCATGGGTAATTCTTATTTTGCAATACCTTTGTATTGATCTGCTTATAAATGGATTATTTTTTAGATGTATTTCTCTGAGATATCAACAACAGATTCAGAAATAACGCAGTCATCTCTCATTTTCTGAAGTGTGCCACACGTGGGATGAGAAACTGAACTCTTGTGGTCACTCGGATGGCACTGGTAAGAGACCTTCATAGTCATACTCTGGTCAGATGTGACTAGCTTTGCACCTCTAGTATGTAAAGATCAAGAAAATTAAGTCTTTGTAAATCTAGCTGAGTCATGGTCTTGTAGCAAACGATGTGCATCCATATACCTGAGAGAGGTGACTAAACCTGAGAAGAGTAAAGGTGAGGATTCACAACCCACGTTTTGCAATGAGTCCTCTAGTTTTCAAGCACTGACTCTCCCAGGTCCTACATACACCATGTTGAACATATTACATGGACTGACTAAAACCAATGTTCTCATCTACAAACTAGGAATGATACTGGCTTTTCTTTTTTAAATATTTTATATCTTATTTGAGAGACAGAGAGAAAGAGGGGGGGAGAGAGAGAGAGAGAGAGAGAATTGGCATGCCCAGGGCCTCAGCCACTGCAAAGGAACTCCAGATACTTGCGCCACCTAGTGGGCATGTTTTACCTTGTGCTTGCCTCACTTATGTCTGCCTTATGTGGTCCTGGAGAGTAGAACATGAGTCCTTTGGCTTTGCAGGCAAGTGCCTTAAGCACTAAGCCATCTCTCCAGCCCCATAAAATCCTTTCTAAGCCAGGTATGGTGGTGCATGCCTTTAACCCCAGCATTTGGGAGGCTGAGGTAAAAGGATCACTGTGAGTTTGAGGCCACCCTGAGACCACATAGTGAATTCCAGGTCAGCCTGGGCTAGTGTGGAACCCTGCCTCAAAAAAAAAAAAAAATCCTTTTCTATGCATGGACACATATGTATATTTTTTCTATCTTATTTTCACTTTTTTATGTTGAGAAAAGGTAATGCTTTACAACCCAGGGTAATGCAGATCTTTTGTTTTGTTTTGTTTTTTGTTGTTGTTGTTTGTTTTTTGAGGTAAGTTCTTGCTCTAGCCCAAGCTAACTTGGAATTTACTGTAGACTCAGGGTAGTGTTAAACTCAAGGCAATCCTCCTACCGCTGCATCCAGAGTGCTGAGATTAAAGGCATGTGCCACCACACCTGGATAGTGTAGGTCTTAGAATAGAGAGCACAGGATGGTCTTGAAGTGAGGGATAATTGCTGCCTTGGCTTACCAAGTGCTAGGCATGAGCCACCTCACTCATCCATTTTAGTGTGGTTTCTTTTTTCTTTCTTTCTTTTTTTTTTTTTTGTGGTTTTTCAAGGTAGGGTCTCAATATAGCTCAGGCTGACCTGGAATTCACTATGTAGTCTCAGGGTGGCTTTGAACTCATGGTGATCCTCCTACCTCTGCCTTCCCAGTGTTGAGGTTAAAGGTGTGCCCCACCACACCCAGCGGTTTCTTTTCTTTTAGATATTTTATTGGGCTACAGAGATGGCTTAGAACTTGAGGCATTCAACTTCGAAGCCTAAGGACCTAGGTTTCACGCCCACCAGCCAGACACTCAGGGTGGCACACCTGCACAGCGGTGCACGCGTCTGGAGTTTGATGGCCGTGTCTAGAGCCCTGGTGCGCCCATCCTGTCTCTCTTGCTCTGTCTCTCTCATGAAAACATTTCATTTATTTATTTGAGAGAGAAAGAGAGAGAGAAAAGAAAAGAGTGAGAATTGGAACATCAAGGCCTCTATCTCCTGCAAATGAACTGTAGATGCATCCACCACCTGGTGCACCTGGCTATATGTGTGTCCTGGTGAATTGAACTCAGGTCCACTAAGGCATCTCTCCAGCCTCACCTTGGTGTTTTCAGTTAGCCAACACATCATCCTTGTTGACACGATTTAAACTAAGCTGTGTTGATGAAATGATGAACTTCCTATGGACACGTACAGCTGCAGAGCCAGGTCCTGGCTGAGGACATCCCGGGCACATAAGACTTAGCAATTCATAATTTTGATAAGATTTGCCCAGTGACTCCTGATCCCTACTACTAGTCTCAGAAATTTAGAATGAAACCCTACTTTGTGATGGTGGTTGGTGGAGAGATTTCTGGGTCACTCTGGTCAACTCTGATCTCTGGTCAGTTCTTGGCTTCAGGTCACCACAACTGTTGTGAGAATAAACCCTGATGTACTTAAGAAAGATCAATGTGGTTTTGTTTCTCACATAGCATAATGGGATAAAAAGTTCTCTCAAATTTATTTATTTATTTGCAAGGAGAGAGAGAGAAACACACACAAGGAGAGAGAGAGAATGGGTGCACTAGGGCCTCTAGCTGCTGCAAATGAACTCCAGATGCAGCACCACTTTATATATCCAGCTTTACATGGTACTGGAGAACTGAACCCAGTGGGTTAGGCTTTGCAGGCAAACGCCTTAACCACTGAGCAACCTCTTCAGCCCATGAAACTTCTTTATTAAAAGGCTGCATGAAAGGGACATTTTCTCGATATTTCTTTCTTCATGAGCATGATTGATTGACTCAGCACAAAGCAGGTGTGGGTTGTATAATCAAGGGTCAGAAATTCACCCATATTTAATATGATGGATTCTTCTCTACAGAGAAACATTAAAGTGTATGGGGGGAGCACATTCTATCCAATAAAAGAAAACAAAACATGAGAAGGTGAACACTTTTAGCAGCTCTCAGCTCAGCATGGTTTTGTAGAGAAACCATTAACTTTTCAGAGAAGAAGACATGCTAGTGATGGTAGTGGAGAAGAAGAAATACCACTTAGCTACCGACCCTACCCATTACACTCTGGAACATTCTATTATATAGGAGAGAGAGAAAGAGAGAGAGAGATAGTGTGGACATGGGCCGCTCAAGACAGATTTGCATTTAATGTAGCCAAATATACAGCAATAGTGGATTCTGAAGTTACATTGTATAAAGGATTGCTAAGGAGACCCCCCCATTTTCAATAAATAGGACCATAAAGCAGTTTATGATGTAAACCAGACAGAATGTACAGGATTTCAAACTTACTGGAAAACCTCAACAGGTCTTAGATTTCTTAGTCCCCAATTTTTTTTTAAAGTAAGTCTATTATTATAAATCTTAATTGGTTTGATTTTCTGATACATTAGAAAATTAGGGTAATGCTCGGTGTAGTGTTACCCACCTATAATTACAGACAGCAAAGGATGACAGTTCTAGTTCAGACTCAGTTGCAGAGCAAATCCTTTTATTTTTAAAAAATATTTTAAAAAACCAAAACAAAATTTATTTTGGGGCTGGAGAGATGGCTTAGCAGTTAAGGGCTTGCCTGTGAGGCCTAAGGACAACAGTTTGAGGCTCAATTCCCCAGGACCCACATAAGCCAGATGCACAAAGTGGCACATGCATTTGGAGTTTGTTTGCAGTGGCTGGAGGCCCTGGCATGCCCATTCTCTCTCTCTCTCTCTCTCTCTCTCTCTCTCTCTCTCTCTTTCTCTCTCTCTGTCTGTTGCTCTCAAATAAATAAATAAAAATAATTTTTTAAAAAAAATTTTAAAATATATTTTTTAATTTTTATTTATTTATTTGAGATAGGGAAAGAGGCAGAAAGAGAAAGAGTGAGAGATACCATACCAGGGCTTCCAGCCACTGCAAACGAACTCCATATGTATGCACCACCTTGTGCAGCTGGCATTCATGGGTCCTGGGAATTGAACCGAGGTCCTTTGGCTTTCCAGGCACGTGCCTTAACCTCCAAGACATCTCTCCAGCCCCGCAAAATCCTTTTCTTAACAAAAAATTATTAGAGCAAAGCAATTCCTAAGGCATGCACCTTCCACTCATGGAGAAATGTGCGCACAATGTCATTTCTGCTTTCACTGAACTCTCCGGTTCTTAGCAGCATGGACATCTCTGCTGATCAAGACAAAGGGGCTGACAACAGCATAACTCAGGTCTAGAAAAGTTTTAATTACTGAAACTATGGACTCACGTGTCACCCTGGAACCTATGTAGAAGGAAAAAATGAAATCTCCCCAGTAGAAAAAAAGAAAACAGGCCATGAGAATGAGAGTGCTTTGTGTGGCTCTGATTTCTGGGCTGGAATTCTTTACAATCTGGGTGCTGTGAAGGTAGGAGACACGTTTGTGATGTTTATAGAGATGGAGAGCCATGGACACACTGCTCCAGCCCATTAGACTCTGGAAGATGGCATCACGAAGTGCCATGAGTGAGATGAAAAGCCATCTCATTAAGAGCCTCGATGGAGCCATATAGCAATACCCAGCATATGTGCCAACAACAGATCTGTTCACAGGACTGACTGCCATGATAAAGAACAGCAAATTGGAGCTTATCAGAGAGTTTAACATCCAAAAGAGGAGGAGGTAGGGAAGAACCTGTCCTGCAGTCTGTGGTTTGAGTTTTCTCCACAGGGTCATCCTGGGGTTGATGGTGACAGCCTGGACCATGCTGAGGAGACAGGTGGTGCAGATGGAGAGTCCTCGAGCCATCCTTCCCAGAAAAACCACAACTTTACAACCAGCATCACCTAGGAAGTTCCTAAAATAAAACACTGTGGCTATGTCTTTGATTTCCATATTACAAATAATTGTTATATTTGAAAATGCCAAGTGAATAAGGATAAGGTCTATGGGTTTTTTCTCAGTTCCCATGACAAAAATATGTACATGTCTCTCAAATATTAGAATATTGCCCATGATTCCAGGTCCAATGAGAGAAGGGAAGATTACTGTCTGGGTGAGGTGACTCCAGTGCATCTTCAGAGTTCAAACACAGGCTTAGGAGAAAAGATCTGGAAAACACAAGGAAGATTCTCTGCTAATTCTAGTGATAAGAATGGATTATGAAATATGTCAATGCACACGGTTGTTTTGTATCAGGTACCTATCATACTTTTTGGGTTTCTTCGTCTTCTTCTTGTCTTGCTGGTGATGTATTTTAAGGTTTGCTAAATTCTAGAGATTTTCTTTTACAAATGTCTCCTAGATGGTATCCATTTTATTTTTCTTTTCCTACATTAGTCAAAATGAGTTTTTGTATGTTTGTTTTCTTGTACACTAGTCAAAATGAGTTTTTGTTTGTTTGTTTTCTTGTTTGTTTTTCAAGGTAGGTTCTTGCTCTAGCCCAGGCTGACCTGAAATTCACGATGTATTTTCAGACTGGCCTGAAACTCACAGCAATCCTCTCACCTCGGCCTCCCAATTGCTAGCATTGAAGGTGAATGCAACCATGCCCAGAATATTGAGTGTTTGAGGCAGAAATCTTTTCATCAGTTTCACCTCTTACAATCATATATAACATTACTTATCAGCCTTGATTCTAGTTATCCTCCAGTGTTTGACATTCTGTGTGCCAAACTTACTGCAGGTTACTTTAAATTCTCCCTAGGTAATGTGCACATTGGCACAGCAACATACCTAACACCCACAAGTTGATCTTTGATCAACCACCATCCTTTATAGATACTAGTTGCTTATCATTTACAAATCAGCTCAGTCGTTGGTCACATACATGTTCCCTGAACTCAACAGTGTTTCCTGCATTATCTGCTTCCTTCCTACACAGGTCAGTAAGAATACTAGAGACACTTTTGAATTATCAAAGCTACATAGGCCAGCATCAGAAAGGACATGGTCAAAATTGTTTATGAGCAAGTTATAAATGAGACTCTAGGTTTAAAAATTTACATTAATCACAGGATGGTGGAAAAGCCTATGTGAGAAAAATTTTTGTTGGTCTCTTTCCTTGTGTTTTTTAAAGCTGAATGGCCTTGAGAAGTCCCTCCACTCTGGGTAACATGTGCAGCACAGTATTTATGATGTGCATGCATCATAAATACACGTATGCAGGGTGAATTCCCGAGAGTGTACCAATCCAGTGAATGATACAGACCATCCTTTAAGAAATTGATAAAATCTGATTGAATTTGTGATATTGATTTTTGATCTTATGATGGGATTATCTTTTAGATCTACTTCCCTTACCTCTATGACTTCATAACAGAATTTGTGTTAAGAATTTCCCGTTGCTTTCCAGGACTGTGCCAAGCGGGGCTGGGTAAGCCACGGCTCTGCAGTACTCTCAGGTGGCTGTTGGGAAGAGAAGTGTATGTGTTTCTCCAACAATCTTTCACAAGCTTCTGCCCTCCAGCGTTTACGAAATCACAAAGTCAAGCCTGTGTGACTCTAGTGAATTCAGCGTTTTCTGTAGGAAATGGGTGCCTGAGAGATCATTAAACCTGAGACTGATAAAGTCTGAGAAGAACGTCTTTGCCGTCAGCCATCCTGGTTGTTAAATCCTGCCTTTCCAGTTCCTGATGCATGGCTCTGAACACATTACAGGTCTCTCTACCCACAGTAACCTGGAATTGTTATGCTGACCCATGAAGGGTGTTATGAGTATTCAGTGAACAGGCCGTGTAGTGTTTAGGAAAGTAAGTGTCCAGCAAGCATTAAAATAACTGACATTAGCAGCCACCACGGTGTCATTATGGTTCTGAGTTTGCTTTCTTTTCCACTGTGTTCTATCCTTGCACACTGGGTGACACTTTGGATTTTTGAAAAGAAACCATTCAGAATGAAACAGAAGTGGAAATAAGGGCACAGAGGGCCATCCTGAGAAGATTGACGGTCACCAGATTTAAGTGAAAACTTTCACTCTCATGAGGGGACAAACAAAAAGCCATCAGAGCTGTGGAGACACTACAGGGAATAAGAACTTCCCACACACAGGTGAAATATCATCTGCGCAGACCTGATCTATCTCCTTTCCTGTGTAATGACCAGCTGTGGCACAGGACACCACACGCTGCTCTACACGGCCTCCGTGACACAGAAACAAGACTGGATGGCCGCCAGAAAATGGCAAGATGGCCACTTCACCCTTCCTCCTTGAAGTGGTGACCCAGCCTGATGTTTCTCACCCCGCCTGGCCCGGCCTGCCCCACTGCTCCCGCGCCAGGCCCAGCGCATGCAGCCGCAGGTGTGGGAGCCCTCACCTGTGCGCCCCTGCGCGCCGCCGCTGCTCCGACAGTCTGCAGGTGCCCGACAGCTCACTCCCAGGCCCTTTTCATCCCTCCTGGGTTCCCAGTGCCCCCGGCAGACTCTCACCTCCTGTCAAGCTGTCACCGCCGTGAGCTGTGGCTGTACCAGGGGAGAAGGGCTCGTTCTGTTCATCTGCGTCCCAGAGCCAGCCCTGTCCTCTCCCCGTGCCCCGGGATTTCCTGAGCCCAGAAACTTTCCGATCCTAATTGCAGCGTCTGGGCAGCTGTGAGTCATGGGCCTTAGTGACGAACAGATTCCCCAAGGACTGTGGATTCTTGGAGTTTGTTCCAGTCTTTCCCCTTCCTCTGTCATCCACAAAGCCAGAAACTTGTACAATCTCAAATAGTCAAATTCTGAACAAGTAAAAGAACACTACTTGATAGAAAAAGTAGCTAGTGTTCAGTACAGAGCAGCAGGGGACTGCCTGGAAGGTAGTGTCTGTTTATCATCTATCTGCTGGGTTTTTTTTTTTCTTTTTTTTCATGAGTCAATTCTGCCATCTTACAAGGACGTTCCTAGTCAATTCTCTTCTTCCTTGTATATTACCTTACTGTCTTTCCAACGTTCATTGTCAATCAATTCCTCTGGCCCTAGAAGCTCATAATCTTCAGTCACCGTCCAGAACCTGAGGAGGAGGGCTGTACACAATGAGCTCTTGGGTCTCTCATCAGGTCCGGATGCCTCAAGTCATTTTAAGCAGTAATACCCGCTCGTCACGTGTCCACTGGTGAACAGAGGAGAGCCAGGGACAAAGCCGCTGGACGCATCTTCACCACAGGCAGCTGTGCAGGCATGCTTCCTTGGTGTCCTCTGGTGTCTGCCCTCCCCTTCTGTGTGGCCCTTCAACTTCCCCATGTGAAGAAATGTTCTGGAATGGCAGACACTGAGATCTAATATTCAGGTGACACATTTCCTTAGCCCTGAGCACAGCTGTCCTCTTGTCATCTGAGCTGGATTAGGGGATGAGATGAGGAAAGGAGAAAGGAGGTCTCCCAACATTGCCCAAAGTCGCCGCCCTGACAGCAGAGCCTGGGGACTTGGTTACAGGCTCTCAGCAGTGTGGCCCAGGCTCTCTACGGCTCTCCCGTGTCTGCTGAAGGCTCTGCAAGCCCTGTGCTGCCTGGCGATGCAGAGCGGACACACCTCCCACCTGCCTCAGTTTTCCTCAATTTTTTTTTTTAAATTTTATTTATTTATTTATTTATTTATTTATTTATTTATTTATTTATTTGAGAGGGACAGACACAGAGAGAAAGACAGGTAGAGGGAGAGAGAGAGAATGGGCGCGCCAGGGCTTCCAGCCTCTGCAAATGAACTCCAGACGCGTGCGCCCCCTTGTGCATCTGGCTAACGTGGGACCTGGGAAATCGAGCCTCGAACCGGGGTCCTTAGGCTTCACAGGCAAGCGCTTAACTGGTAAGCCATCTCTCCAGCCCATTTTTCCTCAATTACGACTAGTTCCTCAATGTGCCATTGATGCTACCTACAATCCAAGTGTGTGTGTGTGTGTGTGTGTGTGTGTGTGTGTGTCTGTGCATAAACATGTCACAACCACATTGTTTACTATGTGCACAGCTCTTGTAAAGACCTACTGAAAATCTAAGCCCTGGAGACTTGATAATGTAGACAACAGCCTCCTAAAATCTCTGCACAGTGCATGTGAGAAGATGAACGTATGGTTGATAATGACCTACAGATGCTCAGAGACACGCTTATCAAGTATTTAGAGTTCCCTCTAAATTCCTTTTTGCATGCCTGCATGTGATTGTGCTAGAAACCAAAATACCTACTATGCTTGTAGCAATAATATATGCACTGGGAAGAAAAATATACTTGCTTTCATAATAAAAGATTAAATAAGTTCAATGAATTTTAATGTCTGCTTTAAAATAATTATTTGTTTATTTAAGACAAGGGAGGGGGAGAAAGAGACAGTCACTGAAAGTGAACTCCAGACACAAGCGCCTCCTTGTACGGCTGGCTTACATGTGTACTGGGGAGTCAAACATGTGTCCTTTGGTTTTTCAGGCAAGTTCCTTAACCACTAAGCTACTTCTCCAGCCCTCTATTTTTTAAATTGTGCTTTATTGTGAAATTATGTTCCAATCTAATTTCATGAGACTTTTCATCTATGCTTTTTCCAGAGATCTTTGTTATTTTGTCCCAGGAATACATGTCTTACCTCCATTTCATGTTAGTTTTTGGACATGGCATAAGATCATTCAACTTTCACCTGTCTGTATAGGAATATCCAGTTTTCCCCTGTGTCAGTTGTTCGCGTTTGTTTGTTTTCCTCACTATTGAAAAGTCCTGGTGTTCATGTCAGACTTCACTGTGTCACACACGCATGCACGCACTCCTGGACCTCAGAGCACTCCATGAACCAACACGGTTTTCTCCGTGGCAATGCTGCACCAGGCCTCCAAGCTTTGACCTCTGGAAGTCTCAGTCCTTCAGGTTTGTTCTTTCTCAGATTGTTTGGCTATTCTAGCTGTCATGAAGTTCCTTAAAATTAAGGTTGTACGTTTCTATGTTTGCCAAAGATATTGTTCAAGTGTTGGTAGAGTTGCATTAACTGTAGATTTCTATGGTGGTATTGACATAATCATAATAGGAAATATTGTAATCCATGCGTGTGTGATGTCTTTCCATGTACTTTTATATCCATGCTATTTGCTTTTCAATATGAAAGAAATTTTTACAAGTTTGGGTAAAAACGTTTTCCCAAACATTTCATTTTTTTTTGTATATTTCTTTAAATGAAATGTTTCTCTTAACTTCCTTTCCAGATATTTGGAAAATGTATTTTATTTTTATTGTCTTATTTATTACAGAGAGAGAGATCGAGTGAGAGCAAGAATGAATATGGACGTGCTGGGGTGTCTAGCCACTGAGAACAGACTCCAGGTGCATATACCACTCTGTACATCTGACTTTTGTGGGTACTGGGAAATTGAACCTGGTCCCTTTGGCTTCAATGGCTGGCCTGAAATTCACTATGTAGTCTCAGGGTGGCCTTAAACACATGGCAATTCTCCTTCCTCTGCCTCCTGAGCTCTGGGACTGAAGGTGAGCACCACCATGCCAGCATCATTTCTCATGTTTTTGCTAAGTTTAAAAAAGTTCTATCTGGGCTAGAGAAATGGTGCTGGAGAGATGATGGTTAAGGCACTTGTCTGTGAAGCCCAAAGACCCAGGTTTGATTCCCCAGTAGCTACGTAAGCCAGATGCACAGTGTGCCACATGTGAATTGAGTTCTTTTGCAGTGGCTGGAGGTCCTGGTGCATCCACTCTATCTCTATCTCTATCTCTATCTCTATCTCTATCTCTATCTCTATCTCTATCTCTATCTCTATCTCTATCTGCTTCTAACTCTCTCTCTCCCTCTGTCCTTCAAATAAATTAAACATACAAATGTCTTAAAAGGGCAATTCTATCATTGTGACTACGTGTAAAATGTAATAATACTGGGACTTACAGATATAAAATAAGTTAAGAGCTTATGATTTTTATGAATCTTTTTGTTTGGACTTGAAAGATACTGCATTTTAAAAATGATCTTGCTGGTGTGGTGGTGCACGCCTTTAATCCCAGCACTCGGAGAGGCAGAGGTAGGAGAATTGTGAGTTTGAGGCCACCCTAAGATCCTAAGACTAAATAGTGAATTCTAGATCAGCCTGGGTTAGAGCAAGACTTGACCTAAAACAAAACAAACAAACAAAACCCTGATCTTATACACATTAAGGTGACTGGAAAAGATGACTCGGTGTCGAGGGGTCCGCTTTTAAAGTCATGTATCCATCCTTCATGACGTTGTCATGCGCCAGATGTGAGAGGCAAATCCCATGTGGCCTTTACTCCTCTTACCCTGCATCAGTTACTTTCCATCCACACACCAGAGTTTCTTGTTACACTAAAGAATCTAGGGGAATCTCTGTTTCAATACACTATCTTATTACCTTTATCAAAAAGAATGAGTTTCCTAATAATTACTTACAAATATTGGTTTTAGAACTATTGGCTATAAATATTTCATCTGCAGAGACTCAAGCCTTCACAAGTTAATCATATACAAACCACATGATAATGAAAATTATCCAAGTACCTCTCTGGATAATACATGCACAACATCCACATGATAATTGGTTACCTGCTGATTGAAATAATTTTTTTCTCTTAAGGTTTTTATAACTATCAATTATTAGCATTCTCAGGCAGTATATGGAGTTGAGTAATCACCTGTGGGAAGTGTTTGCACCAAATAGTCTATACTCTGATGTATTATTATGCCTAACCTCCAGAAGTGAGTTTCCTGTCATTCTCACAGTTACAAGCATGTAAACAGGCAAAAGAAGACATCTAAAACAACAAAAATTCATGTATCATTGGCTAGAAGCTAAGTATAAAACAAAAATCTACTAGCAGTGGCTTATATAAATATGTGTCTGAATAAATAAATACATGGTGAAGAAGGCACACAGCTTCCTTACAGAATAACTCTGAATGACTTATGTAGATACTCTCTGTCTAGAAAATGGGTCTTTATTGTTCCCCCTTAAGTGAGAACTGGTTTAAGTGCTTTATTGCAAAAGAACATAGAAATAAAGAAAATAGTAACATCATGTAAAGGGGAAATTTGACAAGTAATCAAGTTGAAAGTTACCAGTGATGTCACTTTATTAGCACTCACTCAATATGAACTCTTTATTTGTATCATTGAACTTACTTTAAGTATGTTATAAAGACACCACATCCAAGTATTATGACACTGTAGATTATGATTTTGCTTTTTAAAAAATATTTTTATTTATTTGTTTGCAAGCAGAACAAGAGAGATAGAAAGGGGCTGGGAGGAATGGCTTAATGGATGGAGCACTTGCCTGGAAGCCTAAGAAGGTAGGGTCAATTCTCCATTACTCATGTAAGCCAGATGCCCAAGGTGGTGCATACATCTGGAGTTTGTTTGCAGTGGCTAGAAATCCTGGTGCCCATTCTCTCTGTCCTTCTTTCTCTCTAAATAAATAAATAAAAGAGAGATAAGATATATAGACAGAGAGAATGGGTGTAATGGGGCCTCTAGCCACTGCAAAGGAACTCCAGGTACATGTGCCACTTCATGCATCTGGCTTTACGTGGGTCCTGGGGAATCGAACCCCAGTAGTTTGGTTTTGCAGGAAAGCACCTCAATTGCTGACCTATTTCTCCACATTAGGACTTTGTTTTATACGTTATAACAATTGTACATATAGAGCTGGGTGTGGTGGTGCATGTCTTTAATCTCAGCACTCAGGAGGCCTCACAGGTAGGAGAGTCACTGCAAGTTCCAGGCCAGCATGGGGCTACAGAGTGACTTCCAGGTTGGCCTGTGCTAGAGTGAGACCCTACCTCCCCCAGCCCCAAAATGTGTGTGTGTGTGAGAGAGAGACAGAGAGAGAAAGAGAGCACTTGAGATTCATGGTACACATTTGGAGGTCTGAAACAACCTCAGAAGGTCTGTCTTCTCTCTCCACCCTGGCTGAGACAGGGTCTAACTTCTTATTTGCGTATGCTTCGTGTGTGTCAGTCTGTCCGGCCTGCAAAGGCCTAGAGTCTCCTGGGTCATGAGCCACCTGAGATCCTGCTACACCTGGGTCCTGGAGGAGTTGAGCACAGACCAGCAAGCTTGCAGGTGATTTTAAAGGGCGAGCCACACCCCCCGCCTGGGATTAGGGTTTTGATATGAATTTGAGAAAGCACTTCACCTCTGTGGTGCGGTTTCTCCTCTTCATAACCTGCTGATTTACGAGTCATCCCTACTGAAAACATCAGACACAGGTTACATTACATTCACAAAAAGTACACTCATACTATTCAAATTTGTCAGTGTCACGAAACACAAGGAAAGGCTGAATGATACCAGAGTCACTGAAGCAGTAATTTTGTCCACAACCAGCTGTTGAGAGCCAATTGTGTGTCAGGCTGAGTGACACACACGGCTGCTTCAAGGAACAGCGGATGTGACTGTTAGTTCCCGAAGCTTCACATCTAATAAGGAAAACACAGAAGTGCTCCCTAAAAGACAACTACAAACATGTCTGCGGTCTTTGGAAAACACACTGAGGCACAAAAACATTCATACTAATTTAAAATACTATTGTGATGTACCTGCTATGTTTTTGCATTTCTCACAGTGTAGTCAATTAAAATATCAGTCTTCTGTGACAATATGAATTTTCTTTCTTTTGGTGGGGGGGCGGGAGAGGGAGAGAGAGAGAAAGAAAGAATTGACACACCAGGGCCTCAGCTATTGCAATCGAACTCCAGACACTTGTGCCTCCTAGTGGGCATTTGCGACCTTGCAATTGCCTCAGCTTAGGGTGGCTGGCTTACTGGTGATCTGGGGAGTGCAACATAGGACTTTAGGTTTCACAGGCAAGCACCTTAATGTACTAAACCGTCTCTCTAACCCCTCTTTGGATTTTTAATAATTATTTATTTATTTGACAGAGAACGAGGGAGAGGGAGAGAATGAATTGACACATCAGGGCCTCCAGACACGGCAAATGAACTCCATATGCATGTGCCCCCTTGTACATCTGACTAACATGGGTTCAGGAGAATCAAACCTAGGTCCTTTGGCTTTGCAGACAAATGCCTTAACAGCTAAGTTATCCCTCTAGTCTCCTCCTATTTTTAAATAATAAAATATTTCACAGCAATCTCATGCTTTTTCATACTGTGAAATGCCATCTGTGCATCAATCCATTGATATTACAGGTAAACTTAATGATTTGGAGACATTGACCCTATGTGCTTCTTTTTTCCCAGCATCCCTAACTGAGCTCAGGAAAGCACTATCCTTATCTAGTTCCTGGGACTGTTTTCAAGGGCCCCTGTCTGAGACTGAGGACACAACACCTCTTTCAGGAGCATTGAGTCCATGGTAACAGAGGCTGAGAGAAGGTTTCCCATCTGTCCAACCTGGTGACCATTTTCCTGCAGGGAGGAAGTCCAGGAAGACCTGGCACTGAGCCACTGGTCAGCCTCAGCAGAGCTGTGGACAGGAGCGTGCGTGGGGATCTGAGCTGGCCATTCCGCTGGCTCTCATCCTGGGTGCAGAGGAGACTCATTCTGCACCCAGTGCTTGTGCATTCGCTGCTCACGATCTGTATGGCCAAGTGATTGGAAAGTCAAAAGCAGCGCATTCTGATCAAGTTGCCAGAGAAGGAGGTGTTTTAGATAGAGTTTGATAGAGCCTGTTAGAAGGCCATTAGGACAGAGGAGCAAGGTTGGAAGTATTCCACAGAGATCTTGGCCAGCTTGCTCAGAGCTGGCTGTTCAGAATTCTCAGGCATCAGGCAAGGGAGTCCATCCTCAGTTTCCCCTTGGACTGTTTTCCTGTTTGTCATCACAGGGATCAACAGATCACCACACACAGATGGGGTCTGTCTCACTCCCTGGTGCAATGAGTCTAAAAAACTTACCTCTGGCCTTACAGATAGCTTTTAGGAGTCTTGGGGTTCACACCCAGGAAGAGTGTGGACCGGGAGCTGGTGGAGGACAGATCAGAAAGCTGAGAGGTGGAGGGCGGAGGTGGAGACACCAGCAGGACAGCTGGCAGCCCTGCACAGACGTGAAGGCTGCACGCGGCTGTCTGCCCTGGGAAGGACAGTGAGTGAGGGCACGCGGCTCTGTGTGCAGCCACACCATCCCCTGTCTGTCAGGAAGGGTCCCCTGCATACAGAGGAGGAAGCTGAGCCGGATGTGAGTTGAATCATCATCCCCTGTTATATCCAACTGTGGCTGAGCATGGAGCAGGTGACCCCTCTCCAGATCTTCACAAGTGCTTGGACCGTGTGCTCCCCAATACCTGAATTAAGACTTCAGGAGTTCAGGGATCCTGACCTGATCTAGAGCTCAGCACAGAGATGGTGATTCCACAATGTGAAGGAAATATATATATATATGTCTCCTTCTTCTTTACCATTAATCCCAATCTTACTTCCATGCTTTTTTTTTTTTTTTTAAACCAGTTGTGTTAAGTTAGGGTTGCTTGATGATCATAAGTGCCTGACAGTTGACTGTGGAATGGGAGTTATCAGTAGCTACTCCACTGATCAAACTGACTTCTCCTTTCCCAGCAATCGTCAGCTAATCTGGGAACTGTGAGATTTCATGTATCCTTTGTCCTTCAGTGGTGAAATATTGGCCAACTTGGTCTTTACAGGAAACCATGGTGCTATGATGAATTTATGAGAGCAATGGCCATGTTGCCTCCATAATATCCCATGTTTTATATTTTATTAATCATTTTTATTCATTCATTGATTTATTTATTTGTAAGCAGAGAAGGATAGAGAGAAGAGAGAATGGGCCACATGCATGGGTCACCTTGTGCATTTGGCTTTATGTGGGTACTGGGGAATCTAACCTGGGCGATAGGCTTCGTAGACAAGCTCCTTCACTGCTGAGTCATCTCTCCCCATTTTAATCACATACTTGACCACTGTGCAACCTGCACCTATTCTTTAGTCAGCCTCCTGGAAGTTTCCTACTCCACTCTCTGATTCATGTGGGCATAGCTCTGCTCTCTGCACATCTCCTAATGTCTCCTCTATGTCTTTACAGCATCTCCCCAAGACAGGATTAGGGCTCCAAATCTGTGTAAGCTGTGAGGTGAAGTACTCAGAGGCAGTGTGGCAAGTTGTGACTGATTCTCTAGTTCAGGCGATGGACTGCCAATGCAGTGTGCTTTGAAGACATGGCTTCCAGCCCCACCTTCGTTGAGTGCGCACTTGGAGGCTTTCAGAGGTCCCTTCCTGGGATGTGCTCTGGGTTGAGTTCCAGTCAGCAACCCTGCTCATTGTGCCTCTCTCTCCGTGTCTTCTCCTCCGTGCTTCTCTCCCCTCTTATATTTCTTCCTTTTACAAGGGTGCTCTTCAATTTGTGGCATTAATTTTCAACTGTCAGGGGGGAAAGTTTCCATCTATTTCTCTCTCTGTCTCTCTCTAGTGTTCTCTTGGTATTTAACTAATTCCTCAACAACACTTTTGATTTTAACCAGTTACTATAATCTATGCTAAATCCTTCCAAAATCAACTTAATAAGATTGTAAATGTAAGAAGTCTGGAGAGATGGCTAAGCGGTTAAGGCACTTGCCTGCAAAGTCTAATGACCAGGGAGGGTTTGATTCCCCAGTACCCATGAAAAGCCAGGTGCACAAAGTGGCTCATGCATGAGGAGTTTGTTACAACTAGCTGCTAGAGACCATGGCATGCCTATTTTTTTTTGTCTCTCTTTCCATTTGCAAATAAATAAATAAAATATGTTTTAAACAGAAGAGACAGGGAGAAATATTTGAAGACAATGGAGATAAATATCAGTGAAGGAGAAAGCGAAGAAAGGAAAGAAGTGGGCAGAAAGAGGTAGTGAAAGAGCGGATGAGTGAATGAGAGGTGGCACACCGCTTTAATCCCTGCATTCTGAAGGCAGAGGTATGTGGATTGCTGTCAGTTCATGGTCACCCTGAGACTACATAGATAATTTCAGGTTACCCTGAGCTAGAGCAAAACCCTGACTTGAAAAATAAAAGTAAAGAGAGAGGATGTCAAGGGCACACATATACCAGCACACATACAAGCATGCATACACAAATGAAAAAATGTACAAAAATCAACACATAGCCATACCAAAAAGTGAACACTCATTAAGCACTATTAGAAAGAGCAGATATATATATATACCAAAATGTTTATAAGAATTTTATCATAATACATTAGAAATATTATTTGTTTCTTATTTTATTTTATTTTGAGGTAGGGTTCCACTCTAGCCTAAGCTGACATAGAAACTCACTCTGTAGTCCCGTCTGGCCTAGAACTAACAGCAGTCCTCCTACCTCTGCCTCCCAAGTGCTGGGATTAAAGGCATGTACCACCAAGCCTGGCATAGAGATATTATTTACATAATAGGTTGTAAGCCTATCTTTTGTCAATTGTCAAATTTTATATTTAGTGACTATAAGGTATATTAAATGTCAATAAGTATTTTAAAATGTATTAGTTGACTCATTGAAATGGGGAAGTAAATTAATGGAGAATGGAGTTTCAAAGAGGAGGGTGGGGGGCTGGAGAGATGGCTTAGTGGTTAAGCACTTGCCTGTGAAGCCTAAGGACCCCGGTTCGAGGCTCGGTTCCCCAGGTCCCACGTTAGCCAGATGCACAAGGGGGCGCACGCGTCTGGAGTACGTTTGCAGAGGCTAGAAGCCCTGGCGCGCCCATTCTCTCTCTCTCTCTCCCTCTGTCTTTCTCTCTGTGTCTGTCGCTCTCAAATAAATAAATAAATTTAAAAAAATTTAAAAAAAAGAGGAGGGTGGGGGGAGGGAGGGTATTATCATGGGGCATTTTTTATAATCATGGAAGTTGTTAATTAAAATTTGGGAAAAAAAAAAACCTGTTAGACTAAGGGGAAAAAAAATCTATTACTCATGCCAGGTGTGGTGTCTCATACCTTTAATTCCAGCACTTGGGAGGCAGAGGTAGGAGGATCATCGTGAGTTCAAGTCCACCCTGAGACTACATAGTTCGTTCCATGTGAGCCTGGGCCAGAGTGAGACCCTACCTCAAAAAAACAAAATAATAAAAATAATAATAATGTATTACTCAGATATTTCCCTATATTATATATGTGCTCCAATTCTTTGTTGTATGTATCCATTTAAATGAACTAAGAACTGAATTCTTCCTTTGAATTCATGTAGAAGTTGATCATTCTGTGGCTCTGACAAGAAAGAGTAAGTGTAGCAGAGAGTGCCCAGACACTTACCAGTAAGAGCTACAAACAAGCCACAACCTGTTTTCAACTTCATTTATTCACTTAACCATTCTGGAAAGTGATAGATTCACTTTCATCATTTTTATCAACAGAGAAAACAAATATGCCTAGTTTTCCTGATAATCCCTAGTTGCTTATATTCCTATGGAGAAGCATCATGAATATAATTACATGTCCTTTACAGCATTTACACCCTGTTACTTTTGTACTGCAATTCTATTCACTGACATTACATTGTACATCATTCTAAGTGAAGACAATTGAACTCATCAATCTTTCACAAACTCCATAAAATCCTGGCTGTGAAAGGATACTTACCATGTTTTCAAGAAGGCCAAAATTCACTCCGTATACTAATGCATAAGTTGTTTTCTTTCGGAAATATATGGATTTCTTCTTGACTGGGTTTTCAAAGAGCAAATGTATCTGTAGTATCAGGTATAATATATGCAATGTCTTGAAAACTGGACAAATGTACTAATAATTTCAATATAATCTAATAAATCTATCTTATGCTTTCTCTCATCAAAATCATCGTAATATTAAAAAAAAAACACAAAAGAGCAGTTTCACAAATATAGTGAAAGCCACTTCTTGAGGGTGGACAATGGTAAAATGAGATTTCCATGCCACCCTAATTTGCTAAGATCTCTATGTCTTCTCAGGGTTGAATAGCACCAGGATTATTTTCTGAGAATGGATGCATGTTGAAGCTGCTTGGATTTGATTTTCATTGAAATGTGTAGTGGCACACGCCTTTAATCCCAGCACTTGGGATGCAGAGGTAGGAGAATCACAATGAGTTCAAGGACACCCAGAGACTTCATAGTGAATTCTAGGTCAGCCCCGGGCTAGCATGAGACCCTATCTTGAAACCCGTCCACACCCCAATAAAAGAATTTCAAGTTCTTTCAAACTTACTTTGCCAACAAATTAGTGAAGCAAACATTGTCTCATTTTCTCCCAACACAGAGCGTGCCGACATTCAGCCAGCTGTCCATCCCTGTGAATCAGCACAAAGGGACTGAGAGTTGCATAGCCAAGGACTAGGAACTGTTGAATATTTACCATCAAGTAGTTTTTATCTAAAAACAAACTTAAGAGGAGAGAACAAACACAATCTGCCCAGTAGAAGAAGAGAAAGCACAGCATAAGGAGGAGGACATTCCGAGCAGCTCTCAGCTCAGGGGGAGTTTGGTGGAGCAGCTTGGGGTTCCGCAGGTAGAGGACATGCTGGTGGTGCCTGTGCAGAAGCAACACCATGTACCCGCTGGCCCCGCCCATGACAGCCTGAGACAGGGCATCTCTGAAGACCATGAGAGAGAGGTGAATCCATTTTGTTTTCTGGCTTTCTGGTAGGAAATAGCAATAGCTGTCATTATTAAGTTGTGATATGTTTAGGCTTCTGCTTGAGATGGAACGGAGTAAGTTTGTGCTTATTAAAGAATTGAGCATCCAAAAGGATGAGAAGAATAGAAGGATGTGCCATGGTGATTGCAGCTTGAGCCTCCTCCAGCCAGAAGCTCTGGGACTGATGGTGACAGCCTGGACCAACGCCAGGAGACTGCTGGTGCAGATGGAGAGGCCCCGGGCCACCCGCTCCAGATAAACAATCATCTTACAGCCTATGTCACTCAGGAAGTTCCTCAAACCCAACTCTGCTACTGCATTTGGCAATCCTTTTGCAAGAATGATTATGATATTTGTCAAAGCCAAGTGGATGAGAATGAGGTGTATTGATTTCTTCTCAATCTTTTCCCCACCACTCAACATATAATTTACAGAAACAGAGATGTTACCCATAATACCAAGTCCAGTCACAAACAGGAAAATTATTCCCTTCACAAAGTTCAAAGCCATTTCCTAGTTCTACAGCGTCTTGTATGCAGCAAAAGCAACACTTTCAAAAATCATCAGTAATGGTGGATATGAATCAGAAAAATATTTCATGTAATTGAAATTTTGGTGCTGTAAAAGGAGCAGTCATGACATATGTAATGTTGCATATTTGGTCTCCCAGATATTCCTTACCCTGTGGAATCCATGAGCTCCTTTTTTTTTTTTTTTTTTTTGAAAGAGTGTGAAAGAGGTAAAGAGGGAGAGAGAGAATTGACATGCCAGGTACTCAACCAGTGCAAATTTGAACCCAAATACCCTGAACTAGAATTCCTCCATGGCTTGTTATCTACCATGTTATATTCTTATTTATTTACTGCAGAGAGAAGAGAAAACAGAGAGAGAATGGGCATTCTAAGGCCTCCAGCCACTGAAAATGAAATCCAAATATATGCACCACCTTGTGCATCTGGCTTATGTGTGACATGGGGAGTCAAGCTTGGGTCCTTAGGCTTCACAGGCAAGCCCTTTAACCACCAAGCCATCTCTCCAGCCCACTCCATTTAATTGTAAAAGTTGCTGCATGTGGTTTATGCATCTCCTTCCCACATCACACATGCAGACACTGAGAATCCTGTTGCTTCAACATTTGGGACTTTGTTCCATGGTCCTTTGTCAATAATATCTTCGTTTGGTTAAGCATTGCAAGATTGTAACTGGAGAGATGGCTTAGTGGTTAAGGCACTTGCCTACAAAGCCTAAGATCTTACCCATGTTTGACTCCCCAGGTCCTACATAAGTCAGTCACACAAGAATGAGGTCTCACATGTGCACAAGGTGGCACAAACATCTGGAGTTTGTTTGCACTGGCTGGAGGCCCTGGGGCACCAATTCTCCATCTCTTTCTTCCTCTCTGTCTCTCTCTCTCTCTCTCTCTCTCTGTTTTAAAAAAAAATAAAAAGAGTTCCCAGGTTTCTGTTTGGCTTCAGAGCTTTACATCTTTGATGCCTGATCCTTAACATTTTTGGATTTCTGGATCATAACCATCTTGTAATTTCTTTGCCCCCAAATGTTTAGTAGTTGGTAAATAGTCCTCATTATCAAGTCAGACTGTATAAACGTCCCAAAGAGACACTATCAGTTAGAGCTGAAACAGCCTCTGATCTGAAAGAAATCTACATGACTAATGACTACCAGAGTGAAGGAAGGGAGGGTGCCTGAGAGGAGAACCTTGGGGTGCATCCTGAGGGGGCTTCAGGAGAAGTCTGACCTCCCCCAGATAAACAGAGTTCAAGGGCCTCTAAGGGACTCTAGAACACTCTTCTGTGTGTCGGTGTGTTGAGCAGTGAGGATCAGAGAAGATTTGGTCATGTGTGGTGTGCTGTCATGCCACAAGGGCCATTTTTGAATGTGAATCTTTAGTATTGGCTATAAGCAGCAAGAAGGTCAGGGTTCCATGGATATGAAAATAAGTCCTTCCATTTGGATATCACTGGGAAAAACAATGCTGTCAGCTAACTTTCTCACCTGCTGAATCCCTGCTTTTCTGAACATGGCAACAGTAGGGATAATTTAATCTTTATCATCCCAAGCTGATTTTCAAACTTCAAGGATATTAGCCTTTTGCATATTAAAAACTCCATCTAAGATCTTGTTTGAACCATGACAGAATGTCCAGAATAATGGACACCAGGATGTTTGTTACTTCCCTGAGATTGCATGTATTCTGTCTACGTGGAGTGAGATTCTACAAAGCTTCCTCCACTTCTGCCCACTAAATATTGAAGGACTGCTTTAGACTTGTCAGTGCTGAAAGTCCCTGGAAGAAGAATCAATGTGGTGAAAGAGGTTTGACCTCATTGGAACCAAGTAGTCCCATGACTTCATGAATATCAGTTATTGCTTTTTAACTGATTCCCTACTTTTATGTATGGGGAGACCAAAGAATAAATAAATGCGTTAAAGGAAATAGTACATGGTTCTGGAAAACATATATTACACAATCCTATAATCTAGCACATTATGAATAATGTATATTTTCAAAAGAAGCACAATAGCACCAGTAAAACAAATTGGGTATCTGTTCAAATATTGGAAGATCTTAGAAATGATTGCTATTCAAATATATCAAAATTGTGATAAACTGGGATAAGAGACATGGCTCAGAGGCTAAGGGTTTTGCCTGCAAAGCCTAACAACCAGAGTTTGATCTCCCAGTACCAACGTAAAGCCAGGTGAATAGTGGTGCAGGCATCTGGAGTTTATTGACAGCATTTGGGGGCCTGGTATACCTATTCTCTCTAGCTGTATCTTCTCTCTTTCTCTCTCCTTCAAACAAATAAATAAAAATACTTAAAAATTGTGATGAACTTACCAGTTTGTTATTTTGTTCATATGTTCTTCCAGGGAGTCCTATTTTGTCTAGTGTTTGCTTCATGTTTCCAAACTGTTAGAGATCTGTTGGAGATTTGACGCCTCTGAGATACTTAAGACTTCACTTATTTTTCTTCTTGGGTGACTGAAAACAATATTGTAAAAGGAGCAGGTCACTACTGTCCCAGATTACCTTGATAAACAGCATAGGACAGCATTTTAAAAGACAGAATTTGCATCCAGATTAATGGTTAGTGCCCTATCTAAATCTTTCTTCCAAGAGGTTGAACAGGTAGTGACACACATCTCACACTCAGTGTTCTCATCCCAAATGATAGGGTTCTGCTCCTTGCTGCATAAAAGTAGGATGAAATGAAAGTTAGTTTCTTTAATACTGATTTGCATAAATGACAAATTCATAGCAGGATTTCTCCAAATAATAAATGCATTTTTAAAAATCAAATTTGTAGTGTGGCATGGTGGTGCATGCCTTTAAATCCCAGCACTCAGGAGGCAGAAGCAGGAGGATCACTGTGAGTATGAGGCCACTGTGAGATTACATAGTGAATTTAAGGTCAGCCTGGACTAGAGTGAAACTCTACCTCAAAAAACAAAAACAACAAATTGTTACTATAAGTAATTAAGTTGACCTACATCAGTGGTATATTTATGCTTTAGAATAAGGGAAACTTAAGGATGGATGTAATAGGAAAAACATTAATATTAGTCATTTCTAATTTGGGAAATGCAAATTAGGAACCTTATAGAAAGACCTACCCTGAGCTCTCTAGTGATACTAGATCCTTAGCATAGGCTCAAAGCATTCACATATTTCTGAAGTAACTTTTGCTAGATTGGCCCTCTCTGTCCTCCTCACCCTATGAACAGACCCTTAAATATCAGAGGAGTCAAGGTCTTAAAGCTTAGAAGCCCTCTCATTAACTCCCCTGCATAGCCAAAGAGAACTTAAGATTTATGCTTCTAAGGAAATTTTACCTGGCATGTAAGAGTGAATTACCATGGTTGCAGGGTGAAGGAAAACTCTTGTGTTTGCTCCTCTGAAGATAAGGCTTTCTGGGACTGATCAGACTGCAGTATTTTAGGAGGTCTCCCCTAACATTAAATACTGTGAAGACTTCGGTTTGCAGCCATCTCCCTGTCAGAAGAGGGCCCTCTGCAGTGTCTCAGTCCCTGAAGGACAACTTTGGCTCTTCCTCCACAGTTACTATGCTAGTTTGTCTGAGATGTTTTCTCAGGATCAGTTAGGGGCTGTTACGTGAAGTGAGAAGTTGAACAACAATGAAAGTTTATTTATACATCTGGAATGTGTCATTTACCAGACCTGTCTTCACCTCCCAAAGTGTCAAGCTGAGACCCAGCACATAGGACAGCTTCTGAGACAGAATAAGTGACCCCGTTTTCTTTCCATAGTTATTCTATGACCATGTAAATAAGTATAAATGATGGTCAGTCTTAAACTGGGCACTCTACTTTCTGAGTAGGTCCCAACATTGAACCTGGAAAGAGCCTTGTTCACCTATGTCCACTGCAGTTAAAGGTCTTTACCATACGTGATTGTTTTATTCCTTGCTTATGAAACTCAGAAACCACTTCTTTGTTTTTTTCCTCGTAAAACTGCTGTCATGAAAATCTTAAAGGATACTTCTGTAGTTCATCTATATCAAAGAAAAGAGGACAGGATTCATTGCTGGTTAAGACTGTTAACGACTTTCCTCCCCCAGTGAACATCGCTGAATAGTCACATGGTGGGGAGCAATAATTTGGGCACTGTCATTTCTGCATGTGGAACTGACCTCACACTAGATGTTGTGACATCCACAAGACCTGCACAAAGTTTAGCTCATCCAAATTTTCACATGGATGATGTAGGAGGACTAAAGAATGAGAGATCAGAGTAAAAGAATTATTTACAAGGAGGAGGGTTGGGGTATGAGGTTGTGAGAAAGGGGAACAAAAGAGGGAAATGATATATGTAATATGTTGATCCATTAAAATAGTTTTCTAAATTTTTTTTTTTTGATTGCTCTCTGCTGAAGATGCTGAAGTGAGCCATCCTCCTCCACCATTGTTGGAGCTTCCCCTGGATTCTATCTTCCCTCCAATAAGCTGCTTCTGGGCAAGTGTTTGCACCAGCCACGAGCAGCTGAAAGCAACAAATGGACAACCTGTTCACTTCAAGTTTCTCCTTTAAAGTTAGTCCTTCTTTTGTGATATTCATTTTTGAAATCCTCAAGACCAAGAACCTGGCACCACTGACTCAGTGGACCTTTGGTGACTTTTTAGAGTCCACCAAAGAGTTGTGATAAAGCGCCATAATCTTTCCCCACATTTTGGTAGGTTAATTGGACCTTGGGCTGTCTTCATTCCCAATAGACCACCTCTTGCTGTTGCCTCTTTTCATATATATTTTTACAAGTGAAGAAAATTCTACTATGAACACTTGCATTTCCTATAGTTGTATTTCATATTTTGAACACTTAAGAGTACTTTGCATGTAAAACAATATAGACCATTGTCAATGCTCTTAGTTGCTCACCAGAACTGTTGCTGAAAACATTACAGGCAGGACACAGAGACATCACCATGGAGCTGAGCTAGAAGCCTCCTCCTTGCTGGCTAGCTGCCATCATGTTGCTGGGGTCAGGGGAATGATCAATAGTCTGAGGCACTAGCAGATGCTGCAAGCTCCAGGAGTGGCCATCAAGCACGATCTGCTCACGGGTGCAACAGTGGCCTGACAGTTATGCGGGTTATCGATTGCTATGAGACCTGCTCCAGCAGAGGGAGCTCAGTCTGGTACTGAAAATACAATCATTCTCTTATTTTGTTTTGATATTCCATTTTGTTTTGTGGTGCCAGGGGTCAAACCGAGGGCCTTAGGTATATTTGGAAATTTCTCTCTTGGTTATGCCCCCAGATCCTGAGCTTTTGTGGTGGTTTTATACATTATGGATGGTAACCCCTCATTGGTGTACAGTTTTCAAATATTTCATCTATTCCGTAGGTTGTGTCTTCATACCACCAATACTTTCTCATGTTGTGCAGAAGGATTTTTAGTTGATGCCATTCCATCTGTTTGTTTTGCTATTTCTCCCCCACCCCAAGGCCTTATATCACCTGGACCAAAAATATCCTTGTCGATTTTAATGCCCTGAAATTTAATTTTTGAATTTCATTCATATATATGTCTGCTTTTATACAAATTCAATGGTGTTTACATAAATGTGATAGTGCTAAACTTTGAATGCCTTTGCATCTTTAAAAACTGTCTGGGGAAGCAGTAAAGATATTAGAGGCAAGGTGTACTACATGGTGAGAAGAAGGCGCTCCTAAAAGCCACAAGGTTGTTAAATAATGATCACCACACAAGAGATGAGCTTCCCCCTAAGAAATTTTGCCTAGTGAAGTTCCCCAGGCCTTCGAATGGTAAAGGCTATTGCCACTGCGGCTGGTTGCATGCCACTCTAGATAGGGAGACCCTATTGCTGAGGACACTGAACTGGAAGCTCCTTCCCTACTCACTGGTCTTCATAGTGGTGGGAAGTAGTATGTCGGCTGCTGGAGAATTGTCACCAACAGTCCTGTGCAGCTGTGGATCCTGTGTCCTACACTGTCAGTGTGCCAACAGGTGTGATAGCAACAAAGACTTGTCATTGCAAACAGCTTTACAATTCCACTCAAGGTCTGATCTGCAGGAGGGAGCTCTTATTTGGAACTATGAACCTGGTCAATAGCCTGTGTGGGTTGTCGACCATGCTGGGGTTTGCATTTTAGTGATGCAGCCACTTTTGGGTCATCTATGGTCCATCTGTAACACCTCACCCATGCTCTGGAAGTAACCCCGATAAACTCATGAGTGCACCAAAGTGGGATTTTCCAGAGCCCTGTCCTTCCTCATTTCTGCTTCACTTGGCTTCCCCATACTCAGTCACACACCGTGTGTCTTTTCTCTCAGTATTTAAGTTTTCTGTGTTAACCCTAACATTCACTTTACCTGTTATATTTCCAAGGCAAGGGCAAACGACAACACTGCTAACTGTTCACGTTTTAAATACTTTTTTAAACTTAAAAAAACATTATTTACTTGAGACAGAAAGAGAGAGAGACAAATAGAATGGGCATGCCATGGTCTCTAGCCACTGCAAACAAATTCCATATGCATGTGCCACTTTGTGCACCTGGCTTATGTGGGCTCTGGGAGACTTGAACCTGTGTCCTTTGGCTTTGCAGGCAAGTACCTTAACCATGAAGCCGTACCTCCAGCCCAAGCTGCTCATTTTTGCTAACACCATTGAGTGAGGAAATCCTTGAGGATAGTTCATCATCCTAAAAAAGTTCTTTTGGAGTTTTGCCAAATGTTGTATATTTAGGAAATTTCCCCATTGAACTGAAATCACTGATCACAAGTCACCTATGCCACATGGTGGCACTTACTAAGAATAATGTTTCCGTGACTAGCATAATGGAGAGTAATCAGGTTTTGTGATCCACAGGGGATATTGGCATTTAGTCATTGTCCGTGGTGTTTTTGGAAATGAAGTATATGAGAAGCTTTCAAAGTCTTCCTTTATATTTACAGAGATCAATGTTCTACATCTTGTGGATAGAGTTTGGACTTAAATCATAAGAACAAACATTGAAGCTCATCCATCATCCCTACAGACCCAGTACTTCTTCAATGGTGGGGAATAAAGACCTTCATGAGGAGCCTTGTGATCCTGCCAAAAGTGTTCACTGCCAAGACTTCTCTCACTTCTTTCCGAAGGGCCTGTTATCCCTTACCATGGGCAGTGGGGAAAAGGGTACAGCAAGTCATTTCTGTGATGAATGGACGTAGGATATGAACTGATAATTACTGCTGGACATCTGAAATGTCATCATCTCTGCCACCAGTCACAGAAGAGGTTTTAGTAGGGCCTGATGATTATTGGTGTTTTGTCTCAGGAATAGGATTTCTTATGTGAAATACACTATCATCTAGGAATCACTGTTAATTTGTAGATAATATGTTCTGATTGCTTCCTGGTTTATTTCTTTGTTTTAATGCATAAAATGTGATGATACTTAAGTATAAGTATGCTGAATACAGTCTAGATATTCTTTTTTTAAATGTATTTTATTTATTTATTAAAGAGAGACCGAAAGATGCAGGCAGAGATAGATTGGGCACACTAGGGTCTCTAGCCACTGCAAACAAACTCCAGATGCATGAGCTATGTTGTGCATCTGGCTTATGTGGGTACTGGAGAATTGTACCTGGGTCCTTAGGCCTCACAGTCAAGTGACTTAACTGCTAAGCCATCTCTCCAGACCCTAGATATGGCATTCTGTTGTTTATTTTTTAATTTAGAGGTATATTTCCTCTACCAAATTTTATGCAGTTATTGTTTTAAAATATTTTTTGTTTGAGAGAAAGAAAGAAGTTGGGGGAGGGGGAGAGGCACCCCAGAGCCTCTACTGTAAACAACTCCAGATGGATGCACCACCTTGTGTAACTGGCTTACATGGGTACTGGAGAATTGGACCTGGGTTCTTGGTCTTTGCAGGCAAATGCCTTCACCACCAAGCCATCTATCCAACCCCATTATATAGTTATTTTTAACCAAGATAAATGAATGCGGAATTCATCGTAATACTTGTATTTTACTCATAATTGTGTTCTAATGAGCAGTATTTACAGTTTTTGTTTCCTATCTCCTACTCCGTTAGATTTATAATGTTTTCTTCCCCCTCCCTTTTTTTGATCCAAGCCCAACAGACTGGTCTTTTTCCCCCACGAGACATATATTCCTTTCAATTATTTTCTACTCTTATCTCCAGATATAATTTAGTAGGAAACAAAATAACATTAATTTGGGGAAACTAAACTTCAATAAATCTTCATTGCTTTTGCTTTGAAAATTCTTATCATCAAGATGTTTTCTACTTTTCATGTGTTTCTATATTGTGATTTACTCACATCTTATGATGTAATCCACAGTATGCCAGGAAGAGCAAACTAAAGGCATCACACCTAACAGAACATAGGAACACAATGAATACCAATTAAATCCAACTACCATACCACCATCAATGGCAAATGTCACATAAAATTTATTTAAGGTAAAGTGATAACAAATGCATGAAGAGCCAGATGTGATGTGCTGCTTCTCACAAGGCTCCACAGGCTTATTTAGGAGGATTATAAATTAAAGACCACGTGGGATTTAATATAGATCTAAGCATGAGCAGAGAGGAAAGGTAGGGAAAAAAGAAGGGAGGGAACAAGAGGAGAGGAGAGATATAAAATAAGAAGAGGAGGAGGAGAGGGGAAGGGAGGGCAAAGGAAAGGAAAAACAGAACTAAACAAACTAAGTGTGGTCATGGTCTTTTCTAGACAGAGTTTCACTTAACACAGCCAAATATACAATGAGGCTGGCTTCTGAAGCTACATTGTATAAAAGGTTGCTAATGGATTCCCCCTGCCCCTCATGTATTTCAGGTAAATAACATCATAGGGTGGTTTCTGTTGTGCATTAGACAGGAGTACAAGGTGAGAAAATCATACATCACAAAAGTCAAAAGCATCCTTATTTTTATTTTTCCTTGTGCTCTTCGTCGCGCACATCCATGGTGAGAAGTGTGTGACCGCGGTAACGGTCACCAGTGTCCTCAGTGCTTGAGCACTTATGGATCCCAGCGCGGATGGACTCTGCTGTGCCGCCTGCCTGCGGGGTCAGCTCCTCCGGGACGCGGCGCCCTGCGAGCCCCCTGCAAAGGACGGCCCTGACCTCTCCTTCCTGACTTGTCCTTATGCTTTGATTTTGGAAAAAATAAGTAGTATAATGTAATGTAATGTAATATAATTAATATAATATAATGTATGTGGATGCTGGCAGCAGTGTTGTCTCCAGTACTTTTCCAGTGCAAACAAGAAGCTAAAAGCAGCATGATATGAGTGGTACTTTGGAAATCAGTAAACCTTGTCTTTCTAACAAATAGCAAATGCTCACCTAGTACCACACTTCACCTCCCCCCCCCTTTTTTCCAAGTATATCATTAATGTAAGCCCTTATTTCTTTTGTTGTTGGTAGGGCCATCTTAAGAAGGTTCCTACTTCCTGTTTCCCTAGTAACATTAGAAAAGGCCAGGCATGATGACACTTGCGTTTGAAGTCACCCTAAGCCTACATAGTGAATCCCAGGTTAGCCTAGGATAGCTAGTGACCCTACTCAAATAAACAAATGAAAATTAAAAGAAAAATAAAAAAGAAAAGAAAGAAAGGAAAGGCAGAGCCACTTTCTCCAGAACTAAAGAACAAAGTCTCTTGCTCCTGGGCACCTGTCAATAATCAATCACTTCCTGGTTTCCTGTAGATCATTTCCCACCCCCCCCTACATAGACCTCCTAAAGCTGTGGGAGACCTATGGAAGGCCCTCTCACCATGCAGTTGCCTGCAGACCCTCACTGCTTGAGCCTGTCTGCATCTCTGAGCTCTATCTCAGAAAATGTAACTTTTACTTTCTTCCTTTATTTTCTTTGTATTGCAGTGGAAATCTTAAATATGCTTGTCCTCACACCACTTGGGACTTTTATTCTCAGCTCCAAGTCCCTAATCCAACAATACACCCTTGCTTTCTTCTAGGAATCATTTCCACTCTCTGTGGTCTTTTTCAATATTTTCCTTAACAAAAATTACTTTTACCGCCTTTCAGAAATAGTCACGTTCTCTTTTCTGCAAAGAGTTTAAAAGCTAGAGAGAAACTGCTTCTGGAAGGAAGCCATTCTGTGGGAATTCCTTTCCAGAGTCAGCAATCCTTGAGACAAAAAAAAAAAAAAAAAAAAGGAAGAAAACAAAACAAATCAGAGGTCCCTGAGGCCAGAAGAGTTAACAGTCCTTGAGACCAAGAGTCAGACATTGTTGGGAACAAATGTCTGCAATCCTTGAAAGCCAAGCTTCCTTTATCTGTATCCAATGAAAGCTCTTTAAATCTTCCCTTCCTTTAGTTTTACCCTAGAAATTGTGTCTTTTTATATCTTGGTCAATGGTGTGTGATTATGAGGTCAAAGTCTGACTCAGGGCAGTACCCAGGATGCTACCTGTGTTTGGATATATTATTACAATCAGACCCCCCCCCCATCTACTTTTCTTCTTATTTGCCAAAATTCTTTTAAAAACTATGCATCTCAGGCTGGAGAGATGGCTTAGCAGTTAAGCGCTTGCCTGTGTAGCCTAAGGATCCTGGTTCGAGGCTCGATTCCCCAGGACCCACATTAGCCAGATGCACAAGGGGGAGCATGTGTCTGGAGTTCGTTTGCAGTGGCTGGAGGCCCTGGCGCGCCCATTCTCTCTCTCTCTCTCTCTCTGCCTCTTTCTCTCTCTGTCTGTTGCTCTCAAATAAATAAAAATAAATGAAAAAAAAAACTATGCATCTGAGGAAGAAAACATTGCCTGTCCGATACAATGGACTTATTTATAACACCAAATCACCTCCTTTTGTCCACATTCCTTAATTCTTCATTGATTTACAAGATAAAACTTAGTCTTAACAGCTTTAGCCACTCAAGACCAGTGGATAACTACGGAAAGGCCCCATTGTTTTCAAATCCTGCAACAGTTGATTTTTGAATACATTGAACACTAGGAAATGCTTGGTGTAGTGGCGTCTGCATAATCACAGAGGTAAGAAAACTGAGAGCTCTAGGCTATAATCAGTAACACAGGAATTTTTTTTTTTTTCTTAAAAAATACCATTAGAAGCCGGGCATGGTGGCACATGCCTTTAATCCTATCACTCAGGAGGCAGAGGTAGGAGGATTGCCATGAGTTCGAGGCCACTCTGAAACTACATAGTGAATTCCAGGTCCTCCTGAACTAGGATGAAACCCTACCTTGAAAAACCAAAAAAAAAAAAAAAAAAAAAATTAGAGAAAAGCCATGCTTCAGGTACATATCCTCAGGTCATAGAGAAATTGGTATAGAATTTAATTTCTATATTTAATAAATACTGCAGGATTTATCAACATGGATATCTCTGCTAGTCAGAACAAAGGGACTTAGAACAGCATAACCAAGTTCAAGAAAACTTTTAGTAATTGAGACGATGGCGCATGTGTCACTATGAAACCCATGTAGAAGGAGAAAATGAAATCTACCCAATAGAAGAAAAGGAAACAGGCCATGAGAATGAGAGTGCTCTGTGTTGCTCTGATTTCTGGGCTAGAATTGTTCACACACTTGGAGCTGTGAAAGTAGGAGATACTCTTGTGATGTTGATACAGATGCAGAGCCATGGACGCACTGCTCCAGCCCATGAGACTCTGGAAGATGACATCACAGAGAGCCGTGAGAGAGAGGAACAGCCATTTCACTATTTGCCTAGATGGTAGCATAATGCAATACCTACCCTGCTTGCCAACAGCAGATCTGTTCGTGCTTCTGACTGATGTGATATAGCATAGAAAGTTGGAGCTTATGAGGCAACTTAACAACCAAAAGAGGAGGAGATAGGGAAGAACCTGCCCCTCAGTCTGTGGTTTGAGTTTTCTCCACAGGGTCATCCTGGGGTTGATGGTGACAGCCTGGACTATGCTGAGGAGACAGGTGGTGCAGATGGAGAGTCCTTGAGTCATCCTTCCCAGAAAAACCACAACCTTACAACCAGCCTCACCTAGAAAGATCTTGACATAAAAAACTGCAGCTGTGTCTCTGATTTGCATGTAACAAATAATTGTTGTATTTGAAAATGCCAACTGAATAAGGATAAGGTCTATGTTTTTTTTCTCAGTTCCCACAACAAAAGTATATACATGTCTCACAAATACTAGGATATTCCCAACAATTCCAGGTCCAGTGAGAGAAAGGAAGATTGTTGTCCAGGTGAGGTTATTCCAAATCATCTTCTCACTTCCTGTGATGGTTAGATTCATATGTCCTCCATAAACTTAGGTGTTCTGATGCTAGGTTACCAGCTGATGGAGATTTGGGAATTAATGTCTCCTGGAGGCAGTGTTATTGTTGGGGGTGGGATTATGGATATTATAGCTAGTGTCCCCTTGCCAGGGTTTGGTACACTCTCTTGTTGCTATGGTCCACCTTATGTTGGCCAAGGGGTGATGTCCACCCTCTGATCATGTCATCATTTTCCATGCCATCATGGAGCTTCCCCCTTGAGCCTGTAAGCCAAAATAAACCTCTTTTTTTTAACCACAAGCTATTCTTGGTTGAGTGATATCTACCTGCAATATGAACCTGACTGCAACACTTTTTTCTTAGAACAAAGAGAAAACATCTGGGAAACACAAGTAAGATTCTCTGTTTATTCTAGTGAAAAGAATGGATTATTAAATATGTCAGTGTACATGGTTCTTTCATATCAGGCACCTGATCATATTCTTTGGTTTTCCTCTTCTTCTTCCAGCCTTGCTTCCATTGTCACCTCTCACATGGATCTGAAACACTTTGGCCACACGTCCTCTGCGCACACATCTGCCTGCCTTTCTAGAAGACCCTTCTTTGTGTCTCTCATATCTGAAATTCATATGCACATTTCCCTTCCCAGGCTACATGCATGGTGTCACTTCATGATCCTGAAGTGAGCTTGGGCTTTCTCCTTCCTTTGCACTTGACTCTCCACATGTAATACGTGAGGCTACACATTCTGGGGCATCAGCCCAGTCATCTACACTTCCCCATATGCAGCCCTCCCTCACACGATTATTGAGCTAAAAAAAGGTTTATAGCTTTTACATAAGATTATCATTGGTCAAATGCACCGCTTGCTTAAGGGACCTTATGTGCCATACTCTTTCTTCACGTCCTCTGACCATATGTGAGACAGAGATTAGTGACATAGGCAAGTAGGACAGCCCTGGCTATAATCCTGAAGGTGACACTAACTCTTTGCTAATATCTGTTTTCCCAAACCCAATCTTCTGTATGGTTGGAAGCATGTTGAGGTTCATTTCTTTTTTTTTTTTTTTCCCCTCTCACTATTTTGTTCTTATTCTTAGCCTGTCCACCAGCAAAACCTCAGGACATCCATCTCCAGTCCAGGGTCTGCTCTTATGAACTCCAAGAAAAGACACATCTGACTGATTATGTGTTTTAAACACTGTTCAAGTCTGCAGATTTTCTCAGGTAGAAATGCCTCAGCCTGTGAATCAACCCTTCCTGATATCTCATAGGCACAATATGTCACACACTTCAGATGATGTTCTTTTTCTATTTTTCCTCCCACATTAGAGTCAAATTGAACTTGTGAAGCAAGAATGTATTCCACAAGTTTCATCTGTTATGGATAAATTCTATTTGTCCTCCACAATTTGGTATCCTTTCCATAGCAAATGTATTTCTGAATACTTTCAGATCCCGGCAATAAATGTGACATGGGACTTGCCTTGTCACAAGAATATAGATGGCATCCTGGGGCTGATCTTTGCTCAACCTCCACCCTTCATGGCTACCAATTGCTCATCATTCACAATTCAGCTCAGAGCCACCTACAAATTCCCTGAACTCAAAAGGTTGTTCTTTGTGTACCTGCTTTTCTCCTTCTCTGGACCGTGGGAACACCAGGGAAACACAGTTTTAGTACCTAGTGTTTGTACTTGCCACTGCATGCTGAAAAATTGTATGTGTAGAAATTATTGTATGAGGCTCCTGGATTTAAAACTGCAGACAATGACAACAGCAATCATCTAAGAAACCAAATTGAGGACTGTTTCTTTTGTCTTTTTTCTTATGATTCTTAAAACCCAATGGCTGGAAAAGTTAATCCATTTTGGGTGACACTTCCCCTGGTGTATTTACTGTGGTTTTACATTTATGATGATAAGGGTAAGTTCTAAGATTATGTCAATCCAGTGAATGATGTGAACTACCCTTGAAGAGACTTATACATTATGTTGCAGCGTTTATGTATTGATTATTTTATGATTGGATAAATGTTTTACACCTACCCCTCTGTTATCTGAGATATAAAGAACAGAATTTAGAATGTGGAAATTTGTCATTGCTTTCCTAATCAAAGCCCTAGTCATGCTTGGTAAGCCATGAATATTTTAGGGATGCCTGTTGAAAAGAGAACTTTATATAAAAATTTTAGTAAGTTCTCACAAGCTTCTTGTCTCCAGCAATTAAGAAAGAGCAAAGTGCAGTCTGTGTGACTCTAGTGAATTAAGTGATTTTTTTTTTTTTTTTTTTTTGTAGAAAATGGATGGTGAAGGCCAGGGAAGCATACACTTTCCAGATCTAGAGAGACAGGTAAACCTGTCCATGATTCGTGAGAACACTCCATTAGCCATTCTGGTTGTCAAATCTTTCTTTCTCAGTTCCTGACTACATGACTTTGAACATATTACCAGGCTTCTCTATGATCTATTAACCTAGTTATGCAGTTTGAGCCACACACGTGAATGCAGTGAGTGGAGGTAGTGTCCAACAGACAAAAAAATAGTCCCAGTAGTTTTGTTTGTGTTATTTTGTGTCAAGTTGGTTTCTTCCCCACAATTTTCTATAATTATCCTCTGGGTTATATCTTGTGTTGAGGAAAGGGACACATTCAGAATAGAATACATATAAAGACTTGAAAAGAGCTTCATGTAAAAAGGCTGATGGTCACCAGCTATAAGATCCAGTTTACACAAAACCTTTCACTATTATAAGGGAAAAACTGACTCAGGCATGGAAAAATGGCAGAGAATAAGGCTTTGCCACAAGAAGGTGAAATCCCATCTGTCTGTGCATTTTACCCCTCCCTGGTCTGTCTAACAAAAAGCTCTGACATGGCATACACACTTTTGCATTCAGGCTCCTTCATGCCACTGAGAAGGAGTTCTAGATGGCTGTTGGGAAATGATGGACCCTCTCCTTCCTGGTACTATCACCTTCCTCTTTTAGAGTAAGAAGGCATCCCGGACCCTCCTCTCCCACCGCCTGCTTCTGACCAGCCCTGCCTCTCAGCTTCCCTTCCCCGTCAAAGGCAGCTGTGTCTGCAGTGTTGGCAACACTCACCCATGCAGTCTGTTTCGTGCTCGGGGTAGGTGCTCTGACAGCTCACAGCCAGGGCCTTTTTATCCATGCTGGGGTCCCAGCACCGATGGTCAACTCTCACCGCTGTCAAGATGTCCCTGTCATGAGTTATGGCTCTGCCAGGGGAGAAGGGCTCCTTCTGCACATCTCTATCCCTGAGGAGAGCTCGGCCCTCTCCCTGGTGGCCCCTCATTTGCTGAGTCCCAAAAGTTTCTGATCCTAATTATGATGCCTGTGTGGCCTTGAGAATGATGACTATGTTTTTGAACAGTGCCATTTGGGCCCTGGATTCTTGGACAGTTTTCAAGTCTTGTCCTTTCCCCTCCTTACTCCACCAAAGTATTGTGAGATTGATGAAAGGTCAGCTGCTTGATGGAAATAGTATCTAGTTCCAGCATTGGGACATCCTGTATGGTACTGTTTATTTGTATTTTTTCATGCTCTTGTTGGCTTTACTCATAAGAGCCAATTCCTGAACCTCACTTAGTTCCTTATCATATCTACTCCCTTGTTTTTTTAAATGTTTTAAAAAATATGTTATGCATTTATTAGAGACAGAGGGGACAGGTAGAAAGAGAGAGAAATGGGTACATCAGGGCTTCTAGACCCACTGCAAACAAACTCCAGATGCATGTGCCACCTTGTACATCTGATGGAATCAAACCTGGGTCCTTAGACTTTACAGGCAAGTGCCTTAACCTCTGAGCCATCTCTCCAGCCCATCTTCTGTTTTATCAATGTCTACTATCAACCGATTTTTTGGCTGTGGAAACACATTCTTCAGCTTTTCTCTCCTCAGGGAGACAAAGATTTTGTAGGATCTGTTCCAAGGATGACACATCTGTTTTTTATCCCCAAATCCAGGTTTTTTTTTTTTATACAGAGAAATTAAATTTTTATTAACTGGAAATATTTTAAATTCACGAAAGTTCACTCTAAATACTAAATAGGGTTAAGATACTCAAGGCTGCATTGAACATTTATTTCAGGGTAATCTTGAAATCTTCAATGAAGTCTTTTGTATATTTATATTTTACCAATTAAAAGCTATGACTTGAGCCAGGCGTGGTGGCACACGCCTTTAATTCCAGCACTCAGGAGGCAGAGGTGGGAGGATTACAGTGAGTTCGAGACCACCCTGAGACTCCATAGTGAATTCCAGGTCAGCCTGGGCTACAGTGAGACCCTACCTCGAAAAACCAAAAAAAAAAAAAAAAAAAAAAAGCTATGACTTGAGCTTATAGAATTTCATAACTAGATCAATGTAGAAAAATGTATATGACTTTTCCAGAAATATTTATTAGGGCATTGGGCCTTTTTTTTTCAGAACACAGAAATTATACAAGTCACTTTTTTTTCCCCCAAGGTAGGATCTCACTCTAGTTCAGGGTGACCTTGAATTCACTATGTAGTCTCAGGGTAGCCTTGAAGTCACGGTGATCTTCCTAACTCTGCTTCCTGAGTGCTGGGATTAAAGGCGTGTGCCACCATGCTTGGCCCTTCTTAAAGTAATATTTTAAGAAAACCACAAATTAAAAAAATGATAATACTTTTACAGTCTTATGTATACATATTATCTAGTTTCTAGTGGAAAAACCCTATGAGATTGGTCACATGAAGTACTATGAAATAAAGGTGACAGTCAATCACCTCTTACCTCTTGACAAAAATATGCAACAAACTAGCCTCAAAGATCTCACTTAGAAGGCTCTCTTGCTCAAACATGAACAAATACATTTTCTGGGTTTGTACTTTGCGGCGTGGAGAACCTGGGCTGTGTTCACGCTGGGGTTCCCTTTTCCCGCACCTGTTTCCTCCCAACCACACACCCCACGGTGGCACGGCCATTCCAGGCTTCAGACGGCAGTACGCAACCACACATGATATACGGTTCTCGAGTAAAAAGGACACTTCTTGGTAACAATTACCTCAAAAAAGCAATCATATTCCAGTAACCTGAAGTTCACATGCCTGCTTGCGACCCATGACACTTTGTACGTGATACGTGCTACGTACTGAGGAGCGTGTGAAATGCAATAGAAACTCACTCGGGGAAGGACGTCATTTTCTGGGTGCCACACCCCCACCCTGGCAAAGTGCTCAGTGAACAAGGACACGTCCAAGGAAGGTGAGAGTTTCACTAAGTTTACAAGACTTTGGCAAATCAATACAGTACTCTTTAATACAACAAAATATTTTTGTTGTAGTCATATATACGGTAGTGCTAATTTACACTCCAAAACTATCATTTAAGTACCAAATCAAAATACCATGGTTCTTAGTGGAGGAAGTTATTTTACATGAATTACTCTCATCTGAAGCAACACAAGTTCTCCTCATGCATGCCATCCCAGCATACAGCAGTAAGGCAAGTGTGTGGATTGGGGGTGGCGGTGGTTCCTGCTTTGTTCTAGACTTGGTCTGCAGCCAGGCAGAGGGCCAGTGCCTGGAGAACCTCCTCTACCTCAAGTTCACACGAGCACCATAGCCCTCATAATCAGGAGGTCGCTTCAAGCCACACCAGCCTCACATGACCCCTTTGACTTTGAAGGCATACATCTTTTTATCTTCATCAATTCACAGCCTTACCCTACCTCATTAAAATAAATCTACCTAAAAGACTTGTATTTTCTTTCAAATAACAAATGAATATGCTGTTAGCGTGAAGCGCCCAGGGACCTTCCAGTGCACATCCACTCTTGCTGTCACTTTTCTCCCGGCGCAGCCGCCACTGTGGCAGTCCCGAGCTTCCTCTTGCCCAAGCTGCCAGCTCTTCTGGCTCTGCTTTAACTCCTGGATGACCACCGCTTGCTGCTTCTAGGCCTTCAGTCTCACCCGGCAATTCGATGCTGGCCGTCAGGTCTCCCAGGTAGCTGCCGCTCAGGCTGACTCCTGTCACAGCCATTGTGGCTTTCTGGGTCAAAACAGTCTCACCCTGTGCTGCCTGGCATTATGGAGGGTGGGGGACACATTTTTATCTTTCGTGTCTTTGGAAAAGAGCAGCATCTACCACAATCCTGCACAGTACTTGCTCACAGACCAAGTAGCAGAGGGTCATGCAACATCAGGTTAGATATGACTCACTCCACATTTTTTAAAACTTATTTATTTGATAGCGACAGACAGAGAGAGAGAAAGAGAGAGAGAGAATGAGTGCGCCAGGGCCTCCAGCCACTGCAAAGGAACTCCAGACGCGTGCGCCCCCTTGTGCATCTGGCTAATGTGGGTCCTGGGGAATCGAGCCTCGAACTGGGGTCCTTAGGCTTCACAGGCAAGCGCTTAACCACTAAGACATCTCTCCAGCCCCTCACTCCACTTTTAATATGATTATACAGGTGTTTCTCTTCTACTGATCAAATTATACTTTAAAGCCCTGGTTACCTTAGCATTCGGGAGACAGAGGCAGGAGGATTGTGAGTTCAAGATCAACCTGAGCTACACAGTGAGACCATGTTTCAAAAAGAAAAATAAGAGAAAGAAGAGAAAGGAAAAGGAAAGAATATATAAAATATACCTATGTGCCATTCTACATGAGTAATTTTTTTTTTTTTTTTTGAGGTAGAGTCTTGCGGTAGCCCAGGCAAACCTGGAATTCACTATGTAGTCTCAAGGTGACTTTAAACTCATGGTGATCCTCCTACCTCTGTTCCCCCAGTGCTGGGTTTAAAGGTGTGTACCACCACACCTGGCTGAGATTTTTTCTTTTTCAGTAGGGTCTCATTGTAGCCCAGGCTGACCTGGAATTCTCTCTGTAGTCCTAGGCTGGCCTTGAACTCACAGCAGTCCTCCTACCTCTGCCTCCCAATTATTGGAATTAAAGGCGTGTGTCACCATGCCTAACACTCTACATACGTAAATTTTAAATTCACCATTATTCTGCAAATTACATAAAATCCCTTTCTGTGGGTGATACAAATTGCTATTTCCTTTTTCTTTTCTTTTCCTCTTCACTTTTCTCCCTCCATCCATTTGTTCCCTTGTCTTGCCTTCCTTCCTTCTTTCTGGTTTCATCCTCCTTCTTGACTCTTCCTCCATTTTTAGAGTCTCATCCTGTAACCATGCTGCCCTGGAACTCAATATGTGCTCACAGATTGGTCTTCAACTTGAAGCAGTCCTTTTCTCTCAGTTCTCCAAGGGCTTGGATTTTAGTCATGAGCCAATTCACCTGGCCATATGAATATTTTCAATTAATCAAAAAAATATTCCTAAACTGGGTGTGGTGGTGCACATCTTTAATCCCAGCACCCGGGAGGCAGAGGAGGTAGAGTTTGAGGCCACCCTGAACACTGCAATGTAGTAAAATGACAGCAGGGTACTGGGCAGAGAAGGCAAGATGTGATGCCCACTTTGCTAGGCCAGATAGGATTATGTTCACAGAGAGTTAAGAAGAAAGTTAATTCATCAGGAACCTTGGCAGTGGCATGGGAATTCCATGGCATTGCAGAGGGCCCAGGAGAGGACGTGGTATTTACACGTCCTGTGCATTGGCAGCTCATTGTATTTCTAACCTCATGTAAATTGGATTTTTTAATGCTAAAGTAATTGGAAGGAAGGAAAGAAGGAAAAAAGGAAGAAGGGAGGGAGGAAAAAGTAGACTGAGGGGTCTGCCTGGGTCACTTGAAGCAAATGTGGTAAGATTTGCCACAAGGTGGAATTCTTAGGAAAATTTTTAAAGAAAGCCAAATGCTGCACTTCTGAGCCTCTGCGAGACTTTAAAGCCTGCACGACAGTTCACAAAAGTGGGGAGCTGTGGAGTGAATGTTGTAGATGAGTACAAGGCTCTTGCTGTACCCCATGATGTGGAAGAAACAGCACACTTTGTGGGACAGAGCCAGGGCAAACACCTTTGGCTTGGTCAGCTCGTAGGCCTTAGCTAGAAGGCCACAGTTCTTGTTCTGTTAGATAAGAGTTGGTATTTCTGTCAATGTGCCTCCTGAACACTTGAGTTTCTGCCAACAGTTTATGTTTTAGTAGGTGGTGGCTACTGTATAGACTCACCCCCCTCCAGGACTTTGTAGAACATCATGGAAGAAGGGACGGAGATAATGTGCAAGCCAGGGGTAGATCTATGAACTATAATCTCTGAAGACTTAAGATGTCTCTCTGCACCATGAAGGGATTGATCAATGGTTTCATCTCAAGTTCTTGGTCTCCCTCTCTCTCTCACTCACTCTCCCTCTCTTTTCTCTTTCTCCTGTCTCACAGGGCCTCACTATAGCCCAAGCTGACTTGTAACTCACTAGCCCACTTTACAGCCCAGATTGACCTCAAACTCATGACAGTCTTCCTACTTCAGCCTCCTGAGTGCTGGGATGATAGGTGAGAGCCACATGCCTGCCAGGTTCCTGGTTTCTTATGACAAATCCAGTGGTATTTGTGAATTCTTATTCCTTGTTAGATGATGTCTTGTTTCCTTATGCCACATTTAGGAGTATTTCGTTATTTTAAGTTTTTAGAAATTTGTTTGTATTGTTTCTGGTGTGGATGTTTGAGGTTTGTCCTGTTTAGGATTATCTGAGCTTGGTGATCCAAAAGGCAATATCAGCAAACTTGAAACACTGTCTTTATGTGTTTCTCACATAAGATTTCACAGGCAACATCAGTGCAGAGTTCATGTTCCTTTTCCTGTTTTCCTTGTAGCAAATCTGTGAAAATCTGAGCGTGAACGCTTGCACAGGTCATCTCAGCCGTTGTGAGGTCACGACCGCCGTATCCAGTTGGAGTCTGGAAGAGGGTGTTGCAGAGCAGTCCTCCCCTTCCTTTGGCTCTTAAATCCCTTGGCCCTGGGGTGCTTCACTGCACTTGGAATCTCCCTATTCTTACCCTCCTCTTCCATGGATCCAAATTTCACTTTGTATGTTAGGCCATAGGAATATAGTTCAAACTCACCATTCTTCTATAAAGTCTGTCAAGTCTTTTTCTGTAGATGGAGATGCACAAATGTCAAGAAGCCAGAAACCGTTTTAGTGACTCAAGTTACATTTCAAAATGTTGTTTGGAAACCCTCTTTTTTTTTCTTCCCCCTGTTCTCTCTTTTTACAACACTTTTTATCTATTTGAGGGAGAGGCAGACAGAAGAGGTGAGTATGGGCATACCAGGGCCTTCTGCCACAGCAAAACAAACAAAACAAAACCAACAAACAAACAAACAAAACATCTTCACTTTGTGCATCTGGCTTTAAGTGGGCACTGAGGAATTGAACCCAGGCCATCAGGCTTTTCACATTTAACTGCTGAGCCATCTCTCCAGCTCCTTTTCTTTCTTTTGACAGGTGAAATTGTAGGGTAGCACTGGAAGTTCTTTTGGATAGGATTATAATCTAGTAGAGTAAAATCAGGAGCCATTAGGTTTTCACGAGGGATTTAAAACATTTCTTTTTACTGTAGAATATGACCAGTTGACATCTCTTTGATGATAAAGACACTGACTGCACTGTGACTATAGCCAGAACACTAAGCTCTGATGTCTAGAAATAAACCTTCATCTGCTTTCAAACAAATTATTTATTCATTTTAAAAATGATTTACCAACATAGTTAATTCCAGGTCAGCCTGAGCCAGACTGAAACCCTACCTCGAAAAAAAAAAAAGAAAGAAAGAAAAAAGATTCACCAAAGCCAGGCGTTTAATCCTAGCACTCAGGAGGCAGAGGTAGGAGGATCACCATGAGTTCAAGGCCACCCTAAGACTACAGAGTGAATTCCAGGTCAGCCTGAGCTAGAGTGATACCCCACCTCAAAAAATCAAAAAACAAACAAACAAGCAAACAAAACAAAATACAATTCACCAGACTGATTATTCAATTAACACATTATCTAATAAACTGAGAAGACACTACTTTTTTGAGGTGGGGTCTTTCTCTAGCCCAGATTGACCTGGAATTCACTATATAGTCTAAGGTTGTCCTCTAACTCACCGCGATACTCCTACCTCTGCCTCTCTAGTGCTGGGATTCAAGGTGTGTGTCACCATGCCTGGCTGAAGGTACTTTTTTAAATGAATGAAGTACAGAAAGCCAATAAATTCCTGAAAAATTGGTCATCATTTTTAGCTATCAGGGATATATACAAATAAAAACATCATTGAAATTCCATCTCACCCCAGTAAGAATGGATATAACTATGAAAACAAAATCCAGCTGACCATGGTGGCACATGTTTTTAATCCCAGCACTGAAGAGGCAGAGGTAGGAGGATCACTGTGAGTTCAAGGCCAGACTGAGACTACATAGTGAACTCCAGGTCAGCTTGGGCTAGACCAAGACCCTACCTTGAGAAACAAACAAAAAACAATCCAGGAAATGTGGGTGATGGTGTGGGTAAAGAATAATCATCATATGTTGTGATGTCGATTAAGTTACTTCATACACAACAGAAATTATTATTGCGCAAGTTCCTACAACAGCAAAACTGGAATTGTGATAAGTCTCAGTTCTGTCCCTCCTGGATAAATACCCCAAAGAATTAATGACAGCGTACAACAGGATTACCTGTACATGGATGTTTATTACAACACTATTTCCAGGTGCTAAGTCATGGGATCAACAATGTATGAACTGATAACAAACATATATGCCAAGACCAGATAAGAAGAGGAAAATTATCTCTTTGACTGGGTTCAAAGCCATTTGCTACTTCATGGACAGGAGACTGTGAATCCAGGAAACGTCACTTTAAGGAAAGCAACCACGAGGATCATAAGTATCTCCTGAAAACACTTTGTCATCATACTTCTGCTGTTACAGTCAGTCATGACACATTCACAGGCGTGGGTGTAGGGTGTAGATTTTACCTAAAGATTTCCTCTTTTTCAAGGGAATTCCTTATGAATGAGTCAACACAATATTTAGGCTTAGTTTGAATTTTCGTGTGCAAAAGTTCAAGTTTGCAAATTCATTTTTAAGTTCCGTATTTGCCTAAGTAATCTACTTGGCCCAAGTCCTGGTAGACCTCACCAATCAAACCAAAAATTTCCCTCAAATAATTCCCTGTGTAATTTTCAGTACATCCTACAACTTTCCCAACATGCAACTTCTGAAGCTTGGGGCACATGCAGAGCCTGCCTGCTTTCACCACACCTCACAAACAGACACTCATAAAATCCTGTTACTTCAACTTTTTTAAGATCTCACATCTGCCCACATTTCAATGTATGTAGTCTTTATTGCTTTGTATCTTGAATTTTGAAAGGTATGACATTTCCCAGTTTTGTTTTCTATCCAAATTTTATATCCTTGATGCACATGCCTTGTATTTCTAGAACAATATTTTTTCAATTTTTTATTTTTATTTATTTATTTGAGATAGAGATATATAGAAATAGGCAGGTAGAGAGAGAGAGAAAATGTGGGTGCCAGGACCTCCAGCCACTGCAAACAAACTCCAGATGAGTGCACCACCTTGTGCATCTTGGGAGTCGAACCTGGGTCCTTTGGCTTTGCAGGCAAGCACCTTAACCACCATGCCACCTCTCCAGCCCCAGAACCATATATTTTTTTCAATTTTATAAAATATTATTTAATTTCACAGACTACAATATGAAACAAGCACAACAGTTTTGCAGTACAGCTTCAAGGTGCATACAAATTAGAATACAGAGTTTAACACTTGTGTAACTGACATTTTGAACATTAGATTTCCATATAAAACTTACAATTTCAAATATTAGCCAATCTGATAACTTTCTCATAATATGAAAAGAATAAGATGCAGATTTTCACTAAACAAATACATAAAATATTTAAAATAATCATTAAAACTCAACATTAGAATTTATAAAGATTAGCTGTAGAAATATATTGGCAAGTCACTCTTCTTATAAAGGTGCCCTTTGCTACATTACAAAATAGTCTCTAATGTAAATCTCCCTCAACTAACTGCTCTATCTCAGAGCCTGACAGCCCTTACATGAAGTTGCTTGTAAAATTATCTTGGAAAGCTTTGGTATGCATTTTCAGGTTTTATAAAAAGTATTTTCAGAGCTTTTGTAAGCACTTCATTCAATTAAAGCACAAAAGTAATGGGTATCCAACAGCATTTAGGATACAGAATCAAAAAACCAAATCAGTATGTATTTGTAAAGATCACCTTTATCAGAGTAGGCGAAAAAAAAAAAAAACCCTATTTAAAAGTATCAAACTTTAAAACAGTTCTTTTTCCATTTTTCTGATAAACAAAAAACCAAATGCTACAAAATCGTCCCTCTTCATTCATGAACTTTGCATGCCATTTAGGAAAAGTCCTTAGAAACAGTTAACCCATTCTTTTTTTTTTTTTTTAATTTTTTTTAATTTATTTTTTTTAAATATTTTTTTTGTTCATTTATTATTTATTTATTTGAGAGCGACAGACACAGAGAGAAAGACAGATAGAGGGAGAGAGAGAGAATGGGCGCGCCAGGGCCTCCAGCCACTGCAAACGAACTCCAGACGTGTGCGCCCCCTTGTGCATCTGGCTAACGTGGGTCCTGGGGAACCGAGCCTCGAACCCGGGTCCTTAGGCTTCACAAACAAGCACTTAACTGCTAAGCCATCTCTCCAGCCCTAGAGCCATATTTTTAAGCCCACTTCCTACAGATATTCTGGAGTGTCCTGTTTTCAACATCAATAACAACTGTACAGTCTCACCATGGAAGGTCAACCAAGTAAAGCGTGATCAGCTAAGGACTCCCAGGAGGACATTATACCTGAAAAATCAATGTAATCCACAGGGACAAACCAGAGCGTGTGCTAGAGGAAGTCTGTGATGGTGCCTGGATCTTTAGCAGGAGGCTGAGCTCTCAGTGATAGCAGGCGCCTCTGAGGCTTTGAGTAGAGCTGGATGGGTTGAGATTCATCAAGATGGTTTAGGAGACCCGGTGGGTGTTTTCTACAGTTATGGAGTCAATGTAGTTTGTGAAATGGGGATCATCCATATCCCTGCAATCTGGTAACCACAGGGCTGCAGTGACCTTCTTTAGTTCACATTTATTTTCAGATTTTAAGCCTGCATCTTATTCTTTTTATATCACAGAATGCCAATGATTTTCAACACCCAAGAATATATGTCAAACATAGGGCAATTTCTTCAGAACAAAAGAAATTAGGATGTTTGCTCTAATCCTTGGGATTTTATGTTCCATATACACTTGTGATGGTAATCTTCAGGCTTTCTCTTTACGCTTCTTATTACCTATTACAACACTGCCCTAGATCTCTCTGTCCTGAAGGACCTATGGACATTGGCTTATATTTAGGTGTGATACAAGGCAGACACATGACTAGAGGGATACCTCAAGTTATAATAGTAAACTGCATGCAAAGCAGTACAGAAATCTTTAAGGCAACTATGAATTGAAGTTGTAATCATTGTTAATACATTACTTACAAATAAGCTTATAAAGACCACAGGTATCCAGGTATGGTGGCACACGCCTTTAATCCCAGCACTTGGGAGGCAGAGGTAGGAGTATCGCCATGAGTTTGGAGCCACCCTGAGACGACATAATGAATTCCAGGGCGACCTGGGCTAGAGTGAAACCCTACCTCGAAAAACCAAAAAAACAAAAAACAAAAAACAAAAAACAAAAACAAAGAATTGCAAGTGAATAACTTAAAACACAGAAACTTACCAAAATATTAAGTGACAAAATTTTGTAAAAGATAATAGTTCTGGTACACTCATACTGTAGATGAACTTGTAGCATGAAGACAGCTTCATTTGTGAAAAGCCATTGTGTCTTTCAAATTTCTGGATGCACGATGTGAGGGTGATCTGGCTGCCACATCTGTCACCCCATTGATCACCAGGGTCGATTCGGCTGATCTGGCTGGCTAGGCAGGCGTCCCCTTCCTCCCTCGCTGCTCCATGTGCGTCCCTCCCGAGGCTGTGCTCTTGGCCAAGCAGAGGAGCGCCGGTCTTCCGCCAAGGGTGTACGAGCAGCTGCGCCGCCCTGCTAGAGCCTCCAAGCAAGCTCTCAACATTCTGGATGCAGCGCAGAGATCCCCTTATGCGAGGACTAGCCCACAGCTATCTAGTGACAGCAGAGCCCAGCACGGGGACAGAGATTCCCAAACACAATGGAGTGACAGCTGTCCGAGCACCCTCTCCTCCTTCTGGCTCCAGGAACATGCCTTTCCATCTAGCATCACAAGCTGTCCCCCCTCCACCCCCCAGCACTCTGGCTTATCCAAAAAACTAAAAAAGAGAGTTGAACATTTACGTTTCTGAGCGAACTGTTTATGGCTCAGGTGAGTAAATCATTGTACTGTTAGGTTCATTCACTGTGGTCGCTATGGGCTGTGATGAACACAAACTCTGGTCCTTTTGGCAAGCGATGTTTCCCTGCTTTTATTTGTTCCTGCAGGGTTTGCAAGTGCATGGCTACCTTAAAGCATTACCACGACTTCAATTTCCAAAAGTTGTCACCTTGTCAGGGAGAAGCAAACCTCTGCAGAGTCTCAGTCCCCCAATGTAAAATGTCCATCTTTCTCCCTCCATGACATGTGTTTGGCTCACAAGTTATCCTGGTTGTAATGAAGGCCTGATTATTTTAATAGGCAAGCTGTAAGGTGAATAACTATCTAAGTTTTCATATCTAGAGTTTCCCATCGCTAGACAAGCCCTCACTTTCCCAAAGTTCCAAGCCACCAGTCAGCAGAGGGACCAGCTTTAAGACACAGAGTGAGTCTCTTCCCTTTATTTTCAACTTCCTTGAACAGAAGAATGTCATTAATGAGGATCAGCATTGGTAACTTTGTTTTCTGAGCATCTTGCAGCCAGGAATCTGGTCAGGACAAGAGTCACCTTGTTCTCCCTACACACAAAGGTCAGCAACACTCTCTTCAAACATGTGACCCTTGAGGCCACCAGATGCAATTTTAGTTCCTTGAGTCCTGGTGACTAGCATTTTTCCAGTACTTCAAATATTAAACATAGCCAGTGTTCTCACATCATACTGACCGTTCTTAGAAAATGGATCAACCACTTTATTTTGGCTCCATTTTTACTACTTTTGGTGAGGTGCTTGTTCTTGCCAACTGTCATGGTGCTGCTCAGGGACCCAAGTGTTTTTGTAGAAATCCTTTTGCAGAAATCAATAATAACAACAGTAACCCAGGAGAGAAAATGTTTACAGCTATATAGTCTATAAATGTTAATATTCAAATGATGCATGGACACACACACTTCAATAGCAAAGCAAAATTTTTAAAAAGCTAACATATACAATCTGAATTAAAAATGGGGAAAGAACTTGAGTAGACATTTTCAGAGATAGGATATGAATGATTAATAATATTAATAAATCATTTCAGAAATGTACATTACAACCATAAGAAGGAGATATGGCTCAGCAGATAAAAACATGTTCTTTTCTTTCCTTTTTTTTTTTTTTTTTTTTTTTGAGGTAGAGTCTCACTCCAGCACAGGTTGACTTGGAATTTACTCTGTATTCTCAGACTAACCTTGAACTCACAACGATCCTACTACCTCCACTTCCCAAGTGCTGGGATTAGAGGTGTGCACCACCATGCAAAAGCACTTTCTTGAAAAGCCTGAAGGCCTGAGTTCAATTCCCCAGAACCCACATAAAGCCAGATTCATAAGGTGGCACATTCATGTGGAGTTCCTTTACAGCAGCAGGAGGCCATGGCATGCACATTCTCTCTTCTTTTTCTTTTCTCTCTCTGTCTCTCTCTCCCTAAATAACTAAATAAATTTTTTTTTTAAAGAAAGTTGACTTTATGGCCTGAGAGATAGCTTAGTGCTTAAGGCATTTGCCAGCAAAGCCTAAGGGCCCAGGTTCAACTTCCCAGAACCCATGTAAACCAGATGCATGTGGTGGCACTTGCATCTGGAGTTCATTTGCAGTGACTAGAGGCCCTGACATGCCCATTCTCCCTCTCTCTCTAATAAACAAATGAAAAGATTAATATGTATTTAAAAGAACACATTTTGTTTTTTTTTTTTTAAAGCCACAGGGATATATCACTTTATCCTTAGTAGCTATGATGAAAAATATAAAAGATGTGTTGGTGAAAAAGAAGTACACACTGTTGTGGGGCAGAGTACAAGTTGAGCTACTGTGAAACAGTATGGAGATTTCTGAAACATCGAGAGGAGAAGTGTTTATGACCCAGTCATTCTTCTTCAAGCTGCATACTCAAAAAAAAAAAAAAAATCTGGATCTCTAAGCAATGTCATACTCTCATGTTCCTTGAAACATTATTCATCATACCCAAAATTTGGCACTGATGAATAAATAAATGAAACACACAGTGGAATGTTAGCCACATGTACAAATGCAGATTCTGACCTTTGCCATGACATAGGTGGCTACATGTGTTGTATCATTTGCTAAGTGAACACAGCCCCACAAGAAAAATAAGTATGTAATGATCTCATGTCATGGGAATTTTCAAACAATGCTCTCATAGATTTATCAGTTATCCAAGGGCACCTACATAGGTTATAACCTCCAGGACCTGCTGTAGAAATCACCTAGAACACTGAGTCACACAGTTCCACCCCAGGAATAAAGACATCAGCCACCATGCCCTGATTTTAAAAAAATAACAACAGGGCTGGAGAGATGGCTTAGCGGTTAAGCGCTTGCCTGTGAAGCCTAAGGACCCCGGTTCGAGGCTCGGTTCCCCAGGTCCCACGTTAGCCAGATGCACAAGGGGGCGCACCCATCTGGAGTTCGTTTGCAGAGGCTGGAAGCCCTGGCGCGCCCATTCTCTCTCTCTCCCTCTATCTGTCTTTCTCTCTGTGTCTGTCGCTCTCAAATAAATTAAAAAAAATAAATAAAAACAAGTGGACATGATGGCGCACTCCTTTAATCCCAGCACTTGGGAGGCAGATGTAGGAAGATCGCCATGAGTTTGAGGCCACCCTGAGACTACATAGTGAATTCCAGGTCAGCCTGGGATACCGTACCTCAAACAAACAAACAAACAAAATCACAATAGATCTTTTCTTCTCTCTCACTAAGTTCACGTAACATTTCTTTACTATTACCCTATAACCACTTCCTTCACAAAACTGTGGAAGGCCTAGGTTTCATTGCCAGTTTTACATAAGAGAAAAATAAATAAAGTACCATTTTCCTTGAGGATTACATTTGAGAGGAGAAACACTATCTTGTACAAGAAACTTTCAAAAATATTTGCATACATCTCAAAGAGGTAAGGAAAAAAATTTTAATTATACAATTTATAATGAAAAATGGCCTAGAAGAGAAACTAGAGAATAATCCCCTGGTTTTATACACAGGAAACTGAACTTTTCCTTCTTATATCTATACTTTCAGTTGAATGTGTCATTGGGCAATTTACCTAAATTTTCATCAATCCCACTCATTTAAAACTGAGAATGGGCCTGAAGAGATGGCTTAGTGGCTAAGGTCCCACGTAAGCCAGATGCACAAGGTGACACATTCATCTGTAGTCTGCAGTGGCTAGGGACCCTGGTGTGCCTAGTCTCTCTCTCAAATTAATAAAATAAATTAATTTAAACAACTGAGAATGAAAACAATACTGTGTTAAAGGGCCATCTTTTATTGATGGTTCAAGTGTGTTTAGCCTGTTAGGTGTCAGGAAAATCTCTGTGTAATGAAGAGATTAGTGTTTGAAAACGGAGGTCCAGCTGGTGTGGGGTCCTGTTTGCTGTTTAGTAAATAAGGAATAAGACAATCACAGGTGGCAGACCATACCCATGAACAAGAACGTGTATAGGTATAGCAAGGGGGCAGAATTACTGGGGCACTTGGTTGGGAAGTACTTAGAAAACTGAGTATCTAGTGTTGGGTGCCACTTATTATGCCCTTATATGAAGGATGACCTGGCGAAGATCAGGAACTGACACATCCCGTGTCCCAGAAGCAGGTCCCCACTCTGATTTGTAGCTCTGGCATCGATTTTTGGTAGGCGGCCGTGGTGGTGCACGCCTTTAATCCCAGTATTTGGGAGGCATAAGTAGGAGGATAACCCTATGTTCGAGGCCTCCCTGAGACTATATAGTGAATTCCAGGTCAGTATGGCTAGATAGAGACCCTCCTCAAAAAAAAAAAAATTTTTTTTTTTTTTTTTTTTTTGGAAAGATGAAGGGAGGACCAGACCCACAGGGAACTCCTGGTCCATAGAAATCAAGTTGCTCACTTTCTCACTTCACATACTTCTATAAACATAATTAAACCACAATTAATTCTGAGATATTTCTGAGCCAAACAAATGCAGTAATTGTGAAGGGAGAAGAAATGTTGAACTTCAGGGACTGGCATTCTGCAGAGGGATTTTTTCAACCTGACAATTAAAAAGTGCTTAAGTCCTTGGACTGTTTTAAGACCCTGAAGAGCATTACTACCTTGGCAGGTACAGAAATGACCTTGTAAACCTCTTCTTGCAGGAAGGACAAACCAAGAGCTTATTTACATCACAGTTAAGTAAGTAACCCTGGCAGTTCTTTGATTTATTTATATGTGCCACTTAAGGTTTCTCTTTGAGGCAGGAGTCTTCTGCTCTCTTTGACTAAACCAGTGGGCGGAGTGGGTTTATGAGCCAGAGACCTTAACTCATCTCTTTTTTATTTATTTGGGAGAGAAAGAGATAGAGAAAGAGAGAAAGAGAGGTGGGGGGTGGGAGGAGAGAGAATGATCTCTAGCCACTGCAAACAAACTCCAGACACATGAGTCACCTTGTGCATCTGGCTTACTTGAGGACTGGGGAATTGATCACCTATTTGATGGTGAGAACTATTAAGAACTATGTAGGGAAAAAAATATATAGTTATTAATTGTTCAGGTTATGAGTTGCTAAGAGGGTTCTTAGGTTTCCCAGGCTTTAACTATTAAGCCATCTCTCCAGCTCCTAAGTCATGTCTTGATGCTTACAAGGCAAATACCTGGTGCCATCAAGATGAGGAGAACAAGTTTTGGACTTACTTCCAGCAATGCACAAGTATGCCCTTCCCTTTGCTCGGGATCTGATATCACAGGGAACACCAATGTGGGTTTTTCTTTGCCTAACAGTCCCTTCTTGTTTTTATCGAATAACTGGAAAGAAATTCTATAAAAAAAAAAAAAAAAAAAGCTATGTTCTCCAGCCTGCAGTTTTATCTGCATTATAACCCTTCCAGCACTGCTGACTTTTAAAGAAATTATTCATTACATTTTGGGGGGTCATATATGCATTTCTAATGCCATACAGCTTTGTCTATGCTATAAGTGCATTACTATTTTCTTTTGTTGTTGTTAGAGGTAGCTTCTCACTCTAGTCAAAGATGCCATGGAACTCAATCTGTAGTACCAGGCTGGCTTGGAATTCAAGTGTTCTCCTACCTCTGCCTCCTTTGTGAGGTTTAGAGGCATGTGCCTCTGTGAGGTTTAGAGGCATGGCTACATTACTATTTAATTTGAAGGTTTCTTTTCTGTACCCACTGTTAAAATCTCCCTGTCCTAACATATAATTTTATATAATACTTAGCAGTCAGTGTCACTCATTCTGCACCTATTTGATGCTGAGAACTATTAAGAACTATGTAGGGAAAAAAAAAATAGTCATTAATTGTTCAGGTTATGAGTTGCTAAGATTTAATCCTAGTGTTATGAAGCAAGGAGCAACAGTCTTACATTTTTATTTGAGGAAACTGGACCTGATGGATGCACTTACCCTCCTCCCGTTGATATGTGGATGCATGTGGGGTATTGTTGATGTATCAACATGAAATGACTATGCCATCCCTTATTTGTTTTTCCTCTCCCCCTGGTCCCTTTCCTATCCCTTTCTCTCTCTCTCTTTTTTTTTTTTTTTTTTTTTTTTTTTTTTTTTGGCTTTTGAGAGAAGGTTTTCACTGTAGCCCAGGCTGACCTGGAAATCACTATGTAGTCTCAGGGTGGCCTCGAACTCATAACAATCCTCTTACCTGTGCCTCCTGAGTGCTGGGATTAAAGGCGTGTGCCACCACGCCTGGCTCTTTTTATTTTTTGACTAGTTGCCTTAGCATTTCCCCAAGACCATCTGTGAAATCATTCAGGAAAAAAAAATAAAAAAGGAGAAGTCACTAAATTCATGTCAAAATCAAATATGCTTCTAATTTTTGGAATTTGAGGGTGGGGGAATGAGAAGGCTGAGGAGCAAGCAGGAAAAAACTTTGAGCAGATTGATAAGTTAATGAGACCTTTGAGGTACATTCAGTGTAGTCTTTCAACAGATCTCAATTTCTTTCTGAATACTTGATTTTTATTTCAGTTATTAGCTGACACTGCTATGCTTGCTGTTGAAGCTAGTAGCATATTGTATTATATGGTGGGGAGTTAGGAGGTGGGCTGTTTTCTGTGGTGCACTGGTATAGGCAAAAATTCCCCTATGTCAGGGGGGAGGATAAAAAGCGATAACTAATACTTCTAGCTGTGAGGCAGCCTGGTGCCAAAGCTGAGGCCAGCCTACGTTTCTGCAGCTCCTGCTCTGAGAGATATTTAGGGTGAGGAGACCCAGGAAAGTTGTGTAATGTTTATTTGGAAGAGGAGGAACAGACTCCTACAATCATATTCCAAGAGTTAAAAAAAAAATACATGAATTCCATAGGTTGGGTCAAATGTTGTTTTTATTCAGGATGAAACAATGTCCACAGTTTTGACATAAAATTTATAGATACAAAAGTAACTTGAAGCTTTTGATCATATCCAGGCCTGAAGTTTGAAAACCAGCACAGATTGATAAAGATCACAATCACTCCACGGCTAACCAGGTTTGGAGAAAGGACAGAGGTAAAACAGTTAGCAAGATTACCTGAAACCACTGTTGCTCTCAGAATGACATTGAAAAAGTAAATAAAAATTTTAAATTAAAAGTAAAATTAAAGTGCCATTATGACCCCCCTGTTTAGGTGATCTCTTTGTATATTTACCCCCAAGAAGCTTTTGTCTGGTGATCCTCATGCACGCACCCTATTCTGTAAGAACAGAAATAGATGTAATGAAGTCCTCACCTCCTAATCTACCTTGATAAACTCCACCTCATTCAGAATTGCTCTTAGTGTCCCTTAAGGACTCCCAAGGTCACTCAGCCTGTACGCAGACCTCTATTTAGCAAGAGTCCCAGGGTTCCTGCATGGCAGCCTTCGTGGCCTCAGCCTGTTGAATACCTGCTTTTGTTTTGTTTGTTTTTCTAAGTAAGAGATTTGTTCCCAATGAGAAAAGTAGGAAGCAGTTTTTTTTTTCTTTTTTTTTTTCATGTATTGTTTTGGCCCTTTTTGCAGCTTTCTCTTGAAAATATCTGCTCAGTTTACATTCCCCTGCCCAGCTTACTTATTATACATTGTAACATTACATTCCAGAATAGTGAGAGGATATCAGAAGTGGTGCAGAGGATGAGTTCTCCTTACACACAAGAGAATGCCAGCCACATCCTAAGGGTTGTCAAGATGAAAAAAGACAGTTGAGACCTGGTTTTGTCAATATGTACCATGTTTACTGGTGCTTTATTCAAAAATGTGTTTCCTGTATCAAGCTTTTCTCTGCATAGGATATAAGAAATGGTTTTGAACCTCGTCAAGGGAACCATCTTCCTCTGTCTGACAGGACTTGGTATCATAGGAAACATGCTTGTTTTGGTGAACTACATGTGCATTTTTGAAAGCACTGAGAAGAAACCTATACATCTTATCCTAATTCACTTGGCTTTGACAAATATAATAATGCTTCTTTCAAAAGGGATACCCAAGACCATATCAGCTTTCAATCTGGGAGACTTCTTAGATGACACCAGCTGTAAAATCATCATTTACCTGTCAAGGGTAGCTCGTGGCCTCTCCATCTGCATCAGCAGTCTCCTTACAGTGGTCCAGGCCATCACCATTAGTCCCACAGATTCTCTGTGGAGGAGGCTCAACCCGAAGACACCACGTCACATCCTTTACCTATTGCTATTCTTTTGGGTCCTCAATTCCTTGATCAGCATGAACTTACCCTATTACGTTAAAACTGCCCGCAGTATGAACATATCACGGATGAACAGGATTGACAACTATTGCTATTTTATGCCAGAAAACTGGATAACAAGATGGATTTTTCTTACTCTCATGATACTGAGAGATGCTGTGTTTCAGAGTGCATTGGGCGGGGCCAGTGGCTACATGGTGTTTCTTCTCCACAGGCACCACCAGCATGTCCTCTACCTGCGGAACCCCAAGCTGCTCCACCAAACTCCCCCTGAGCTGAGAGCCGCTCGGAGTGTCCTCCTCCTGATGCTGTGCTTTCTGTTCTTCTACTGGGCAGACTGCTTCATTTCTATATATTTTACTTTCTCCTTAGAGAATTATTCCATAGTAGTATATGTTCCAGAATTTCTGACCCTTGGTTATGTGATTTTCAGCCCCTTTGTGCTGATTCACAGAGATCCACATCTGGCTGAATATTGGCACACACTATGGAATCAGATATTGAGAAATGCCCATTGATCTTTCCCGCAAGTAAATTTGAAAAGCTGGTGGGGTATTTTTTGGGGTGTGTGTGTGTATGTAATACAAAGTTTAATAGAAGTAAGACAAAAACAATATGTCCTCCTGCAAAAAAGTGGTGACTGTTGGTGGAGGCCATAGAAAGTGACCAGGTCTCAACTGTCTTTTTTCATCTTGACAACCCTCAGGATGTGGCTGGCATTCTCTTGTGTGTAAGGAGGATTCATCCTCTGCACCACTTCTGATATTAAATGGATCTGTGAAAGGACATGATCATACAAGATATAAGTATGAGTGCAAATATCACAGGGAATCCCATTAAGCTGTACAATTCACATGTGTTAATAATTATGATGAAAACAAATAAATGATAACCATTTGAAAATTAAAGAAAAAATAGTCAGGCATGGTGCACCACACCTTAAATCCCAGCACACGGGAGACAGAGATAGAAGGATCACTATGAGTTCAAGGACAACCTGGGACTACAGAGTCAGTTCCAGGCCATCCCACTTTAGAGTGACCCAACCTTGAAAAAATCAAATGAATTAAAAAATAAACCACACAAAAAGTTGGCAAATTATATCAGGTTATATATAGTCACCCTTTAACCCAGTAATTTCATTTCTAGATGTCATTTTATAGATGTAAATATTAACTGTTTTGTTCTTTGGGTTTTTTTTTGTTTTGTTTTTTTGAGGTAGGCTCTCACTCTAGCCCAGGCTGACCTGGAATTTGCTGGGATTAAAGGTGGGGGGATATGATGGAGATTGGAGTTTCCCAGGGGAAAGTGGGGAAAGGAAGGGAAATACCATGGGATATTGTTTATAGTTATAGAAGCTGTCAGTAAAGAAAAATATTTTAAAAAACAAAAAACAGAATACCCTATCTAGAATCTATTCAGCATGCTTATACTTAAGCATCGTCACATTTTATGCATTAAAACAAAGAAATAAACCAGGAAGCAATCAATCAGAACAAATTAACTACAAATTAACAATGATTCCTAGATGATAGAGTATTTCACATAAGGAATCCTTTTCTTTCTTTTCTTTATTTTGTTTTTTGAGGTAGGGTCTCACTCTAGCCCAGGCTGATCTGGAATTCACTCTGTGGTCTCAGGGTGGCTTTGAACTCAGGGCTATCCTCCTACCTCTGCCTCCCAGGTGCTGGGATTAAAGGCATGTCTCCCAGGTGCTAGGAATAAAGGCATAAGCCAACACACCTGGCTTTTAGGAATCCTGTTCTTAAACTGGGCATGGTGGTGCACACCTTTAATCCTAGCACATGGGTAGCAGAGGTAGGAGGATCGCTCTGAGTTCGAAGCCACCCGAGACCACAGAGTGAATTCCAGATCAGCCTGGGATAGAGTGAGACCAAACACTGAAAAACAAAACAAAACAAAAAAGAAATCCTGTTCTTGAGACAAAACACCATCATAATCAGGCCCTACTAAACCACTTTTGTGATTAGTGGTAGAGATAATGACATTTCAGATGTCCAGCACTAATTATCAGTTCATATCCTGTGTCCATTCATCACAGAAATGACTTGCTGTACCCTTTTCCCCACTGCCCATGGTAAGGGATAACAGGCCCCTCTGAAAGAAGTGAGAGACATCTTGGCAGTGAACACTTTTGGCAGGATCACAAGGCTCCTCATGAAGGTCTTATTCCCCATTATTCTGGGTCTGCAGGGATGATGGATGAGCATCAATGTTTGTTCTTATGGTTTAAGTCCAAACTCTATCCACATGATGTAGAGCATTGATCTCTGTAGATATAAAGGAAGACTTTGACAAGCTTCTCATGTGCTTCATTTCCAAAAACACCACGGACAACAACTAAATGCCAACATCCCCCATGGATCACAAAACCTGATTACTCTCCATTATGCTAGTCACGGAAACATTATTCTAAGTAAGTGCCACCATGTGGCATAGGTGACTTTTGATCAGGGATTTCAGTTCAATGGGGAAATTTCCTAAATATACAACATTTGGCAAAACTCCAAAAGAACTTTTTTAGGATGATGAACTATCCTCAAGGATTTCCTCACTCAATGGTATTAGCAAAAATGAACAGCTTGGGCTGGAGGTACGGCTTCATGGTTAAGGTACTTGCCTGCAAAGCCAAAGGACACAGGTTCAAGTCTCCCAGAGCCCACATAAGCCAGGTGCACAAAGTGGCACATGCATCTGGAATTTGTTTGCAGTGGCTAGAGACCCTGGCATGCCCATTCTTTGTTTCACTCTCTCTTTTTCTGTGTATCCAGTAAATATTTTTTTAAGTTTAAAAAGCATTTTAAAAAATTAAAAAATGAGCAGCCTTGTGAAATGGCATGAAAGTGTTCTCTTATAGTCAGAGTAGGCAAATAGCTATGAAGTTAGGGCAGAGACCATGAAAGTTAGCAGTGTTGTCTCTTGCCCTTGCCTTGGAAATACAACAGGTAAAGTGAATGTTAGGGTGAACACAGAAAACTTAAATACTGAGAGAAAAGACACACGGTGTGTGACTGAGTATGGGAAAGCCAAGTGAAGCAGAAATGAGGAAGGACAGGGCTCTGGAAAACCCCACTTTGGTGCACTCATGAGTTTATCAGGGTTACTTCCAGAGCATGGGTGAGGTGTTACAGAAGGACCATAGATGACCCAAAAGTGGCTGCATCACTAAAATGCAAACCCCAGCATGGTCGACAACCCACACATGCTATTGACCAGGTTCATAGTTCCAAATAAGAGCTCCCTCCTGCAGATCAGACCTTGAGTGGAATTGTAAAGCTGTTTGCAATGACAAGTCTTTGTTGCTATCACACCTGTTGGCACACTGACAGTGTAGGACACAGGATCCACAGCTGCACAGGACAGTTGGTGACAATTCTCCAGCAGCCGACATAGTACTTCCCACCACTATGAAGACCAGTGAGTAGGGAAGGAGCTTCCAGTTCAGTGTCCTCAGCAATAGGGTCTCCCTATCTAGAGTGGCATGCAACCAGCCGCAGTGGCAATAGCCTTTACCATTCGAAGACCTGGGGAACTTCACTAGGCAAAATTCCTTAGGGGGAAGCTCATCTCTTGTGTGGTGATCATTATTTAACAACCTTGTGGCTTTTAGGAGCGCCTTCTTCTCACCATGTAGTACACCTTGCCTCTAATATCTTTACTGCTTCCCCAGACAGTTTTTAAAGATGCAAAGGCATTCAAAGTTTAGCACTATCACATTTATGTAAACACCATTGAATTTGTACAAAAGCAGCCATATATATGAATGAGAGTCAAAAACTAACTTTCAGAGCTTTAAAATGGACAAGGATATTTTTGGTCCAGGTGACAAAAGGCCTTGGGGTGGGGGAGAAACAGCAAAACAGACAGATGGACTCACATCAAGTAAAAATCCTTCTGCACAACATGAGAAAGTATTGGTGGTATGAAGACACAACCTACGGAATAGATGAAATATTTGAAAACTGTACACCAATGAGGGGTTACCATCCATGATGTATAAAACCACCACAAAAGCTCAGGATCTGGGGGCATAACCAAGAGAGAAATTTCCAAATATACCTAAGGCCCTCGGTTTGACCCCTGGCACCACAAAGCAAAATGGAATATCAAAACAAAATAAGAGAATGATTACGTTGTCAGTACCAGACTGAGCTCCCTCCGCTGGAGCAGGTCTCATAGCAATCGATAACCCGCATAACTGTCAGGCCACTGTTGCACCCGTGAGCAGATCGTGCTTGATGGCCACTCCTGGAGCTTGCAGCATCTGCTAGTGCCTCAGACTATTGATCATTCCCCTGACCCCAGCAACATGATGGCAGCTAGCCAGCAAGGAGGAGGCTTCTAGCTCCGCTCCATGGTGATGTCTCTGTGTCCTGCCTGTAATGTTTTCAGCAACAGTTCTGGTGAGCAACTAAGAGCATTGACAATGGTCTATATTGTTTTACATGCAAAGTACTCTTAAGTGTTCAAAATATGAAAGACAAACATAGGAAAATGAAAGTGTTCATAGTAGAATTTTCGTCACTTGTAAAAGTGTATATGAAAAGAGGCAACAGGGGCTGGAGAGATGGCTTAGTGGTTAAGCGCTTGCCTGTGAAGCCTAAGGACCCTAGTTTGAGGTTCGGTTCCCCAGGTCCCACGTTAGCCAGATGCACAACGGGGCACACGTCTGGAGTTCGTTTGCAGAGGCTGGAAGCCCTGGCGCGCCCATTCTCTCTCTCACCCTCTATCTGTCTTTCTCTCTGTGTCTGTCGCTCTCAAATAAATAAATAAAAAATGAATAAAAAAATTAAAAAAAAAAAAAGAAAAGAGGCAACAGCAAGAGGTGGTCTATTAGGAATGAAGACAATCCCAGGTCCAATTAACCTACTAAAATGTGAGAAATGTGCTTTATCACAACTCTTTGGTGGACTCCAAAATGTCACCAAAGGTCCACTGAGTCAGTGATGCCAGGTTCTTGGTTTTGAGGAATTCAAAAATGAATTTCACAAAAGAAGGACTAACTTTAAAGGAGAAACTTGAAGTGAACAGGTTGTTCATTTGTTGCTTTCAGCAGCTTATTGGAGGGAAGACTTTATTTCAAGCTTACAGAATCCAGGGTAAGCTACATCAATGGTTGAGGAGGATGGCTCACTTCAGCATCTTCAGCAGAGAGCAATCAAAAAAAAAATTTTTTTTAACTATTTTAATACAACAACATTTTGCATATCATATCATTTCCCTCTTTTGTTCCCCTTTCTCACAACTTCATACCCCAACCCTCTGCCTTGTAAATAATTCTTTTACTCTGATCTCTCATTCTTTAGTCCTCCTACATCATCCATGTGAAAATTTGGATGAGCTAAACTTTGTGCAGGTCTTGTGGATGTCACAACATCTAGTGTGAGGTCAGTTCCACATGCAGAAATGACAGTGCACAAATTATTGCTCCCCACCATGTGACTATTCAGCAATGTTCACTGGGGGAGGAAAGTCGTTAACAGTCTTAACCAGCAATGAATCCTGTCCTCTTTTCTTTGATATAGATGAACTACAGAAGTATCCTTTAAGATTTTCATGATAGCAGTTTTAGGAGGAAAAAAAAAGGGAGTGGGTGAGGCCGATATGGTTTCTGAGTTCCATAAGCAAGGAATGAAACAATCACATATGGTAAAGACCTTGAACTGCCGTGGGCATAGGTGAACAAGGCGTCACTTTCCAGGTTCAATGTTGGGACTTACTCAGAAAGTAGAGTGCCCAGTTTAAGCCCGACCATCACTTATACCTACTAACATGCTCATAAAATAACTCTGGAAAGAAAACGGGGTCACTTATTCTGTATAAGAAGCTGACTTATATGCTGGATCACAGCTTGACACATTGGGAGGTGAAGACAGGTCTGATAAATGACAAGTTCCAGGTGTATAAATAAACTTTCTTTGTTGTTCAACTTCTCACTTCACATAATGGCCCCTAATTGATCCTGAGAAAACATCTGAGACAAACTAGCATAGTTATTGTGGAGGAAGAAACAAAGTTGTCCTTCAGGGACTGAGACATTGCAGAGGGCCCTCTTCTGACAGGGAGATGGCTGCAAACCGAAGTCTTCACAGTATTTAATGTTAGGGGAGACCTCCTAAAATACTGCAGTCTGATCAGTCCCAGTACGCCTTATCTTCAGAGGAGCAAACACAAGAGTTTTCCTGCACTCTGCAACCACAGCGATTCAATCCTACATGCCAGGTAAAAATTCCTTAGAAGCATAAATTTTAAGTTCTCTTTGGCTATGTAGGGAATATATGAGAGGGCTTCTGAACCTTAAGAGCTTGACTCCTCTGATATTTAAGGGTCTATTCCTAGGGCCAGGAAGACAGAGAGGACCAATCCGGCAAAAGTTGCTTCAGAAATATGTGATTGCTTTGAGCTCATGCTAAGGATCTGGTATCACCAGAGAATTCAGGGTGAGTCTTTGTATAAGGTTCCTATTTGCATTAATATTAGAAATGTCTAATATTAATGTTTTTCACATTACATCCATCCTTAAATTTCCCTTATTCTAAAGCATGAATTTACCACTTATGTAGGTCAAATTAATTACTTATGGTAACATTTTTATGTTTGTTTTTTGAAGTAGGGTTTCACTCTAGTCCATGCTGACCTTAAATTCACTATGTAATCTCACGGTGGCCTCAAACTCACAGTGATCCTCCTGCTTCTGCCTCCTGAGTGCTGGGATTTAAAGGCATGCACCACCATGCCTCACTACAAATTTGATTTTTAAAAATGCATTTATTATTTGGAGAAATCCTGCTATGAATTTGTCATTTATGCAAATCAGTATTAAAGAAACTAACTTTCATTTCATCCTACTTTTATGCAGCAAGGAGCAGAACCCTATCATTTGGGTTGAGAACACTGAGTGTGAGATGTGTGTCACTACCTGTTCAACCTCTTGGAAGAAAGATTTAGATAGGGCACTAACCATTAATCTGGATGCAAATTCTGTCTTTTAAAATGCTGTCCTATGCTGTTTATCAAGGTAATCTGGGACAGTAGTGACCTGCTCCTTTTACAATATTGTTTTCAGTCACCCAAGAAGAAAAATAAGTGAAGTCTTAAGTATCTCAGAGGCGTCAAATCTCCAACAGATCTCTAACAGTTTGGAAACATGAAGCAAACACTAGACAAAATAGGACTCCCTGGAAGAACATATGAACAAAATAACAAACTGGTAAGTTCATCACAATTTTTAAGTATTTTTATTTATTTGTTTGAAGGAGAGAGAAAGAGAGAAGATACAGCTAGAGAGAATAGGTATACCAGGCCCCCAAATGCTGTCAATAAACTCCAGATGCCTGCACCACTATTCACCTGGCTTTACGTTGATACTGGGAGATCAAACTCTGGTTGTTAGGCTTTGCAGGCAAAACCCTTAGCCTCTGAGCCATGTCTCTTATCCCAGTTTATCACAATTTTGATATATTTGAATAGCAATCATTTCTAAGATCTTCCAATATTTGAACAGATACCCAATTTGTTTTACTGGTGCTATTGTGCTTCTTTTGAAAATATACATTATTCATAATGTGCTAGATTATAGGATTGTGTAATATATGTTTTCCAGAACCATGTACGATTTCCTTTAACGCATTTATTTATTCTTTGGTCTCCCCATACATAAAAGTAGGGAATCAGTTAAAAAGCAATAACTGATATTCATGAAGTCATGGGACTACTTGGTTCCAATGAGGTCAAACCTCTTTCACCACATTGATGCTTCTTCCAGGGACTTTCAGCACTGACAAGTCTAAAGCAGTCCTTCAATATTTAGTGGGCAGAAGTGGAGGAAGCTTTGTAGAATCTCACTCCACGTAGACAGAATACATGCAATCTCAGGGAAGTAACAAACATCCTGGTGTCCATTATTCTGGACATTCTGTCATGGTTCAAACAAGATCTTAGATGGAGTTTTTAATATGCAAAAGGCTAATATCCTTGAAGTTTGAAAATCAGCTTGGGATGATAAAGATTAAATTATCCCTACTGTTGCCATGTTCAGAAAAGCAGGGATTCAGCAGGTGAGAAAGTTAGCTGACAGCATTGTTTTTCCCAGTGATATCCAAATGGAAGGACTTATCTTCATATCCATGGAACCCTGACCTTCTTGCTGCTTATAGCCAATACTAAAGATTCACATTCAAAAATGGCCCTTGTGGCATGACAGCACACCACACATGATCGAATCTTCTCTGATCCTCACTCCTCAACACGCCGACACACATAAGAGTGTTCTAGAGTCCCTTAGAGGCCCTTGAACTCTGTTTATCTGGGGGAGGTCAGACCTCTCCTGAAGCCCCCTCAGGATGCACCCCAAGGTTCTCCTCTCAGGCACCCTCCCTTCCTTCACTCTGGTAGTCATTAGTCATGTAGATTTCTTTCAGATCAGAGGCTGTTTCAGCTCTAACTGATAGTTCCATTTTGGAACGTTTATACATCTGCTCTGATGATGAGGACTATTTACCAACTACTAAACATTTGGGGGCAAAGAAATTACAAGATTTTTATGATCCAGTATTCCAAAAATATTAAGCATAAGGCATTAAAGATGTAAAGCTCTGAAGCCAAACACAAACATGGGAACTCTTTTTATTTTTATGACAGAGAGAGAGAGAATTGGTGCCCCAGGGTCTCCAGCCAGCGCAAACAAGTTCCAGATGCTTGCGCCACCTTGTGCACATGTGAGACCTTGTGCTTGTGCTACTGGATTGCGTGGGACCTGGGGATTCAAACATGGGTAAGATCTTAGGCTTTGTAGTCAAGTGCCTCAACCACTAAGCTATCTTTGCAGTCACAACCTTGCATTGCTTAACCAAATGAAGATATAAGTGACAACTGGCTATGGAACAAAGTCCCAAATGTTGAAGCAACAGGATTCTCAGTGTCTGTATGTGTGATGTGTGAAGGAGATGCATAAACAACATGCAGCAACTTTTACAGTTGAATAGAGTGGGCTGGAGAGATGGCTTGGTGTTACAGGGTTTGCCTGTGAAGCCTAAGGACCCACGCTTGATTCCCTATGTCACATGTAAGCCAGATGTACAAGGTGGTGCATATATTTGGATTTCATTTTAAGTGGCTGGAGGCCCTAGGATGCCCATTCTCTCTCTCTCTCTCTATTTGCCCCTCTCTCTCCAGTAAATAAATAGGATAGGATAGGATAGGATAGGATAGGATAGGATAGGATAGGATAGGATAGGATAGAATACAACACAGTAGATAAGAAGCCATGGAGGAATTCTAGTTGAGGGTGTATGGGGTTCAAATTTGCAGTGGTTAAATACCTGGCATATCAATTCTCTCTCTCTCATTACCTCTTTCACACTCTTTCTAAAAAAAAAAAAAAAAAAAAAAGCCCATGGATTCCACAGGTAAGGAATATCTGGGAGACCAAATATACAACATTACATATGTCATGACTGCTCCTTGCACAGCACCAAAATTTCAATTACATGAAATGTTTTACTGATGCATATCCACCGTTACTGATGATTTTTGAAAGTGTTGCTTTTGCTGCATACAAGAAGCCATAGAAGTAGGAAATGGCTTTGAACTTTGTGAAGGGAATAATTTTCCTGTTTGTGACTGGACTTGGTATTATGGGTAACATCTCTGTTTCTGTAAATTATATGTTGGGTGGTGGGGAAAACATTGAGAAGAAATCAATACACCTCATTCTCATCCACTTGGCTTTGACAAATATCATAATCCTTCTTGCAAAAGGATTGCCAAAGGTAGCAGCAGAGTTGGGTTTGAGGAACTTCCTGAGTGACATAGGCTGTAAGATGATTGTTTATCTGGAGCGGGTGGCCCGGGGCCTCTCCATCTGCACCAGCAGTCTCCTGGCGTTGGTCCAGGCCGTCACCATCAGTCCCAGAGCTTCTGGCTGGAGGAGGCTCCAGCTGCAATCACCATGGCACATCCTTCTATTCTTCTCATCCTTTTGGATGCTCAATTCCTTAATAAGTACAAACTTACTCCGTTCCATCTCAAGCAGAAGCCTGAACATATCACAACTTAATAATGACAGCTATTGCTATTTCCTACCAGAAAGCCAGAAAACAAAATGGATTCACCTTTCTCTCATGGTCTTCAGAGATGCCCTGTCTCAGGCTGTCATGGGCGGGGCCAGTGGGTACATGGTGTTGCTTCTGCACAGGCACCACCAGCATGTCCTCTACCTGCAGAACCCCAAGCTGCTCCACCAAACTCCCCCTGAGCTGAGAGCTGCTCGGAATGTCCTCCTCCTTATGCTGTGCTTTCTCTTCTTCTACTGGGCAGACTGTGTTTGTTCTCTCCTGTTAAGTTTGTTTTTAGATAAAAACTACTTGATGGTAAATAGTCAACAGTTTCTGGTCCTTGGCTATGCAACTCTCAGTCCCTTTGTGCTGATTCACAGGGATGGACAGCTGGCTGAATGTCGGCACGCTCTGTGTTGGGAGAAAATGAGACAATGTTTGCTTCACTAATTTGTTGGCAAAGTAAGTTTGAAAGACTTTGAAATTCTTTTATTGGGGTGTGGACGGGTTTCAAGATAGGGTCTCATGCTAGCCCGGGGCTGACCTAGAATTCACTATGTAGTCTCTGGGTGGCCTTGAACTCACTGCAATTCTCCTACATCTGCATCACAAGTGCAGGAATTAAAGGTGTGTGCCACCACACATTTCAATGAAAATCACATCAAAGCAGCTTCAACATGCATCCATTCTCAAAAAATAATCCTGGTGCTCTTCAACCCTGAGAAGACATAGAGATCTTAGCAAATTAGGGTGGCATGGAAATCTCATTTTATCATTGGCCACCGTCAAGATGTGGCTTTCACTATATTTGTGAAACTGGTCTTTTGGGTTATATATATATTTATTATTTATTACATATGACAATGATTTTGATAAGAGAAGCATAAGATAGCTTTATTAGATTATATTGAAATTTTTAGTACCTTTGTCCATTTTTCAAGACATAGCATATATTACACCTGATGCTGCAGATACACTTGCTCCACTTGCTCTTTGAAAACCCTTTCAAGAAGAAATCCATATATTTCCAAAAGAAAGCAATTTATACATTAGTACAGGGAGTGAATTTTGGCCTTCTTGAAAATATTGTAAGTATCCTTTCACAGACAGGATTTTATGGAGTTTGTGAAAGAATGTTGTGTTCAATTGTCTTCACATAGAATGAGGTATAATGTAATGTCAGTGAATAGAATTACAGTACAAAAGTAACGGTGAAAATTTGGTAAAATATATCTAATTATATTCATGAAGCTTCTCTATAGGAATATAAGAAACTAGAGATTATCAGGAAAATTATGCATATTTGTTTTCTCTGTTGATAAAAATGATGAATGTGTATCCATCACTTTCTAGAATGGTTAAGTGAATAAATGAAGTTGAAAACAGGTTGTGGCTTGTTTGTAGCTCTTACTGGTAAGTGTCTGGGCACTCTCTGCTACACTTAGTCTTTCTTGTCAGAGCCACAGAATGATCCACTTCTACATGAATTCAAAGGAAGAATTCAGTTCTTAGTTCATTTAATTGGATCCATACAATAAAGTGGATCATATATATAGTATAAGAAAATATCTGAGTAATACATTATTATTTTTTGTTTTGTTTTTTTGATTTTTTGAGGTAGGGTCTCACTCTCGGCCCAGGCTGAACTGGAATTAACTATGTAGTCTCAGGGTGGCCTTAAACTCACGGTGATCCTCCTACCTCTGCCTCCCAAGTGCTGGGATTAAAGGCGTGAGCCACCACGCCCAGCATGAGTAATACATTTTTAAATACTTATTGACATTTAATGTACCTTGTAGTCACTAAATATAAAATTTTACAATTGACAAAAGATATTATGTAAAGAATATCTCTATGCCAGGCATGGTGGCACATGCCTATAATCCTAGCACTTGGGAGGCAGAGGTAGGAGGACTGCTGTTAATTCTAGGCCAGACTGGGACTACAGAGTGAATTTCCATGTCAGTTTAGGATAGAGTGGAACCCTACCTCAAAAAATAAATGAATAAAAAAAACAAATAATTTTTCTAATGTATTACAATAAAACTCTTATAAAACATTTCAGTTCATATATATCTGCTCTTGCTAATAGTGCTTAATGAGTGTTTACTTTTTGGTTTGGCTGTGTGTTGATTTTTGTAGATTTCTTTACATTTGTGTATGCATGCTTATATGTGTGCTGGTGTATGTGTGCCTTTGACATCCTCTCTCTTTACTTTTATTTTTCAAGTCAGGGTTTTGCTCTAGACCAGGCTAACCTGAAATTGTTTATGTAGTCTCAGGGTGGCCATGAACTGACAGCAATCCACATACCTCTGCCTCCAGAATGCAGGGATTAAAGCGGTGTGCCACCTCTCATTCACTCATCCTCTCTTTCGCTACCTCTTTCTGCCCACTTCTTTCCTTTCTTCACTTTCTCCTTCATTGATATTTATCTCCATTGTCTTCAAATATTTCTCCCTGTCTCTTCTGTTTAAAACATATTTTATCTATTTATGTGCAATGTGAGAGATAGAGAAAAAATGGATATGCCGTGGTCTCTAGAAGCTAGCTGCAAACAAACTCGTGAAGCATGCACCAGACGTTATGTGTGCCTTTGTCATCTTCTCTTTTCAATTTTTATTTTTCAAGTTAGGGTCTTGCTCTAGCCAGGCTGACCTGAAATTCACTCTGTAGTCTCAGGGTGGCCTTGAACTGACAGTGATCCTCTTACCTCTGTCTGCCGAATGTAGGGATTAAAGCGGTGTGCCACCTCTCTTTCAGTTATTCTCTCTTTCACTACCACTTTCTTCCCACTTCTTTCCTCTCTTCACCTTCTCCTTCACTGATATTTATCACCATTCTTGGCAAATGCTTCTCCCTGTCTCTTCTTTTTAAACCATATTTTATTTTGTTATTTGCAAAGGGAAAGAGACACAAAATAGGCATGCTGTGGCCTCTAGGCTAGTTATAAACAAACTCCTCATGCATGAGCCACTTTGTGCACCTGGCTTTGCATGGGTACTGGGGAACCAAACCCTTCCTGGTCATTAGACTTTGCAGGCAAGTGCCTTAACCGCTGAGCCATCTCTCCAGACTTCTTCTTACATTTACAATCTTATTAAGTTGATTTTGGAAGGATTTAGCATAGATTATAGTAACTGGTTAAAATCAAAAGTGTTGTTGAGGAATTAGTTAAATATCAAGAGAACACTAGAGAGAGACAGAGAGAGAAATAGATGGAAACTTTCCTCCTGACAGTTGAAAATTAATGCCACAAATTGAAGAGCACCCTTGTAAAAGGAAGAAATATAAGAGGGGAGGGGAAGCATGGAGGAGAAGACACAAGGAGAGAGGCACAATGAGCAGGGTTGCTGACTGGAACTCAACCCAGAGCACATCCCAGGAAGAGACCTCTGAAGGCCTCCAAGTGCGCACTCAACGAAGGTGGGGCTGGAAGCCATGTCTTCAAAGCACAGTGCATTGTCAGTCCATCGCCTGAACTAGAGATTCATTCACAACTTGCCACACTGCCTCTGAGTACTTCACCTCACAGCTTACACAGACTTGAAGCCCTAATCCTGTCTTGGGGAGATGCTGTAAAGACATAGAGGAGACATTAGGAGATGTGCAGAGAGCAGAGCTATGCCCACATGAATAAGAGAGTGGAGTAGCAAACTGCCAGGAGGCTGAGTAAAGAATAGGTGCAGGTTGCACAGTGGTCACGTATGTGATTAAAATGGGGAGAGATGACTCAGCAGTGAAGGAGCTTGTCTACGAAGCCTATCGCCCAGGTCAGATTCCCCAGCATCCATGGAAAGCTAGATGCACAAGGTGACCCATGCATGTGGCCCATTCTCTCTTCTCTCTATCCCTCTCTGCTTGCAAATAAATAAATCAATGAATGAATAAAAATGATTAATAAAATATAAAACATGGGATATTATGGAGGCAACATGGCCATTGCTCTCATAAATTCATCATAGCACCATGGTTTCCTGTAAAGACCGAGTTGGTCAATACTTCACCTCTGATGGACAATGGACCCATGAGGCCCCACACTTCCCAGATTAGCTGACGATTGCTGGGAAAGGAGAAGTCAGCTTCATCAGTGAAGTAGCTATTGATAACTCCCATTCCAGTCAACTCTCGGGCACTTCCAGGCACAGGCTGGAGGCTTCAGGAGAGGGGTCTGAGCTTCCAGGCACAGCCAAGGACCCACGGGCCACAGGAGGCCACACCCTCTCCAAGCCTGGCACACGTGAACTTAGGCTCTGCCCATAGCCCTATAACCTTTGGCCAGTTGCCTAGGAAACTCCTTATCAGCCAGCACCTTCACACAGCTCATCCCCATGAGACCCTAGATTTCTGACCCCCCTCCCCCACCTGCCGCAATTTCCTATGTGCTGGAATGAATGTTCCCATAGGAACCTTGTAGTACAATCATGGGACCCTCCTACCCTCAGATGATTATAAACCCATTTCTCTGACAATAAACCGAGAGAGCTTTCAACCTTCTGCAGGGACTGATTCTTTATCTCCTAACATGCTCACCCACCTGAGTTGCCTGGGCACATTTGGGGAGACCGCGGCAGGCCCAGAGCAGGAACGCAGGAGCCCACAGACAACAACCAACCACTTATGATCATCAAGCAACTGTAATTTAACACAACTGGCAAAAAAAAAAAAAAAAAACCATGAAAGTAAGATTGGGATTAATTGTAAAGAAGAGCGTTAATTAGAAGAGGAGACGATAATATGATTATTGGGATATATAAGATCAAAGTGCCTTGTTACATCCACTTGTAAGAATGTCAAACCTGGGGAAAAATGAATTGGGTCTTGTTTGCCAGGCTTGGAGGAGGTTGTCACAAATTCATGGAGTAAAATTATATATATAATCCCTTCACAGTTTGGAGTCCCTGTGCTGGGTTCTAGATCAGGTCAGGATCCCTGAACTCCTGAAGCCTTAATTCAGGTATTGGGGAGCACACAGTCCAAGCACTTGTGAAGATCTGGAGAGGGGTCACCTGCTCCATGCTCAGCCACAGTTGGATATAACAGGGGATGATGATTCAACTCACATCCGGCTCAGCTTCCTCCTCTGTATGCAGGGGACCCTTCCTGACAGACAGGGGATGGTGTGGCTGCACACAGAGCCGCGTGCCCTCACTCGCTGTCCTTCCCAGGGCAGACAGCCGCGTGCAGCCTTCACATCTGTGCAGGGCTGCCAACTGTCCTGCTGGTGTCTCCACCTCCGCCCTCCACCTCTCAGCTTTCTGATCTGTCCTCCACCAGCTCCCGGTCCACACTCTTCCTGGGTGTGAACCCCAAGACTCCTAAAAGCTATCTGTAAGGCCAGAGGTAAGTTTTTTAGACTCATTGCACCAGGGAGTGAGACAGACCCCATCTGTGTGTGGTGATCTGTTGATCCCTGTGATGACAAACAGGAAAACAGTCCAAGGGGAAACTGAGGATGGACTCCCTGTGTACCAGGATGCAGCCTTGCCTGATGCCTGAGAATTCTGAACAGCCAGCTCTGAGCAAGCCAGCCAAGATCTCTGTGGAATACTTCCAACCTTGCTCCTCTGTCCTAATGGCCTTCTAACAGGCTCTATCAAACTCTATCTAAAACACCTCCTTCTCTGGCAACTTGATCAGAATGCGCTGCTTTTGACTTTCCAATCACTTCGCCATACAGATTGTGAGCAGCAAATGCACAAGCACCGGGTGCAGAATGAGTCTCCTCTACACCCAGGATGAGAGCCAGCGGAATGGCCAGCTCAGATCCCCACTCACGCTGCTGTCCACAGCTCTGCTGAGGCTGACCAGTGGCTCAGTGCCAGGTCTTCCTGGACTTCCTCCCTGCAGGAAAATGGTCACCAGGTTGGGCAGATGGGAAACCTTCTCTCAGCCTCTGTTACCATGGACTCAATGCTCCTGAAAGGGGTGTTGTGTCCTCAGTCTCAGACAGGGGCCCTTGAAAACAGTCCCAGGAACTAGATAAGGATAGTGCTTTCCTGAGCTCAGTTAGGGATGCTGGGAAAAAGAGGCACAGAGGGTGAGTGTCTCCAAATCATTCAGTTTACCTGTAATATCAATGGATTGATGCACAGATGGCATTTCACAGTATGAAAAAGCATGAGATTGCTGTGAACTATTTTATAATTTAAAAATAGAAGGAAGGGCTAGGGAGATGGCTTACCAGTTAAGGCACTTGCTTGTGAAGCCTAAGGACCCATGTTCGACTCTCCAGATCACCAGTAAGCAAGACACACAAAGGTGAGGCAATCACAAGGCCGCACACGCCCACTAGATGCTGCAAGTGTCTGGAGTTTGACTGCAGTAGCTGAGGCCCTGGCATGCCAATTTTTTCCCTCTCTCTCTCAAATAAAAAGCATAGCAGTAAAAATTCATATTATCACAGAAGACTGATATTTTAATTGACTACACTTTGAGAAATGCAAAAACATAGCATGTATATCACAACAGTATTTTAAATTAGTATGAATTTTTTTGTGCCTCAGTGTGTTTTCCAAAGACCACAGACATGTTTGTAGTTGTCTTTTAGGGAGCACTTCTGTGTTTTCCTTATTAGATGTGAAGCTTCGGGAACTAACAGTCACATCCGCTGTTCCGTGAAGCAGCCGTGTGTGTCACTCAGCCTGACACACAATTGGCTCTCAACAGCTGGTTGTGGACAAAATTACTGCTTCAGTGACTCTGGTATCATTCAGCCATTCCTTGTGTTTCGTGACACTGACAAATTTGAATAGTATGAGTGTACTTTTTGTGAACGTAATGTAACCTGTGTCTGATGTTTTCAGTAGGGATGACTCGTAAATCAGCAGGTTATGACGAGGAGAAACCGCACCACAGAGGTGAAGTGCCTTCTCAAATTCATATCAAAACCCTAATCCCAGGCGGGGGGTGTGGCTCGCCTTTAAAATCACCTGCAAGCTTGCTGGTCTGTGCTCAACTCCTCCAGGACCCAGGTGTAGCAGGATCTCAGGTGGCTCATGACCCAGGAGACTCTAGGCCTTCGCAGGCCGGACAGACTGACACACACGAAGCATACGCAAATAAGAAGTTAGACCCTGTCTCAGCCAGGGTGGAGAGAGAGGACAGACCTTCTGAGGTTGTTTCAGACCTCCAAATGTGTACCATGAATCTCAAGTGCTCTGTTTCTCTTCCTCTTTTTCTTTCTCTCCCTCTCTCTCACACACATACACCATACACATCTATATCTATCTGTGTGTGTATATGTGTGTGTGTGTCACATACACTTTTTTTTTTTTAATTTCTCCAAGGTATGGTCTCACTCTAGACCAGGTCAACCTAGAATTCACTCTGTAGTCTCAGGCTAGCCTCGAACTGACAGCAATCCTGTACCTTTGTCTCCCAGGGCTTGAATTAAAGGCATGCGCCACCACACCCAGCTCTCTCTATACAATTGTTTTAAAGTATAAAACAAAATCCTAAGGTGAAGAGATGTCTTAGCAATTTAAGTGCTTGCCTACAAAGTCAAATGACTGGGGTTCAATTCCCTAGGACCCATGTAAAGCCAGATGCACAAAGTGGCACATATACCTGGAGTTCCTTTGCAGTGGCTGGAGGCCCCAGTGCACCCATTCTCTCTTTCTATATCTCTTCTCTCCATCTCTCTCTTTTCAATATTATTTTATTTATTTATTTATTTATTTATTTATTTGAGAGAAAGAGAGAGAGGGAGACAGAGAGAGAGAGAAAAAATGGGCACACCAGGATATCCAGCCACTGCAAACAAACTCCAAATGTATGCACCACTTTGTGCATCTGGTTTACGTCAGTACACAAGAATTGAACCTATGTTCTTAGGCTTCCAGGCAAGTGCCTTAACCACAAAGCCATCTCTCCAGCCCCTCCCTATCTCTCTCTCTGCTTGCAAGTAAATAAATAAAAATATTTAAAAATAAAACAAAATCATAATCCCTAATGTGATATGGATGTGGTATCTTTATAACATAAAGTAAGTTCAATGGTACAAATAGAGAGTTCATTTTGAGTGAGTGCTATTACTATTAAAGTGATATCATTGGTGACTTTCAACTTGATTACCTGTCAGATTTCCCCTTTACATGATGTTACTATTTTCTTTCTTTCTATGTTCTTTTGCAATAAAGCACTTAAACCAGTTCTCATTTAAGGGGAGAACAATAAAGACACCCTTTCTGGACAGGAGAGTATCTATGTAAGTCATTCAGAGTTATTCTGTAAGGAAGCTTTGTGCCTGCTTCACCATGTATTTTTTTATTCAGCCACATATTTATATAAGCCACTGCTAGTAGATTCTTACTTTATACTTAGCTTCTAACAAAATGACACATGAATTTTTGATGTTTTAGATGTCTTTTTTTCCCCCCTGTTTACATGCTTATAATTGTGGGAATGAAAGGGAACTCACTTCTGGAAGCTAGGCATAACAATACATCAGAGTATAGACTATTTGGTGTAAACACTTCTCCCCAGGTGATTACCCAACTCCATACACTGCTTGTGAAAGCTAATAATTGATAAAGTTATAAAAACCTTAAGAGAAAAAAATCAATCAGCAGATAACCAATTATCATGTGGATGTTGTGCATGTATTATCCAGAGAGTCCTGTCACCCTGATAAGTCTATGGTACTTGGATAATTTTCATTATCATGTGGTTTGTATATGATTAACTTGTGAAGGCTTGAGTACCTGCAGATGAAATATTTATAGCCAATAGTTCTAAAACCAATATTTGTAAGTAAAAATTATTAGGAATCTCATTCTGCTTACATAAGATTTTTTATTTTTGATACAGGTAATAGGATACTGTGTTGAAACAGAGATTCCCCTAGATTCTTTAGTGTAACAAGAAACTCTGGTGTGTGGACGGAAAGTAACTGATGCAGGGTAAGAGGAGTAAAGGCCACATGGGATTTGACTCTCACTTACATCTGACGCATGGCAACTTCGTGAAAGATGGATATATGACTTTAAAACCGGGCCCCTTGACACAGAGTCATCTTTTCCAGTCACCTTAATGTGTATAAGGTCAGGCTTTTTTTTTTTTTCTGTTTTGGTGTGTTTTGTGTTTTTTGTTTGCTTGTTTGTTTTAGGTAAAGTCTTGCTTTAACCCAGGCTGATCTAGAATTCACTATTTAGTCTCAGGATCTTAAGGTGGCCTAGAACTCACAGCAATCCTCCTACTTCTGCCTCCCCGAGTGCTGGGATTAAAGGCGTGCACCACCACACCAGCAAGATCATGTTTAAAATGCAGTATCTGTCTAATCCAAACAAAAAGATTCATAAAAATCATAAGCTCTTAACTTATTTTATATCTGTAAGTCTCAGTATTATTACATTTTACACGTAGTCACAATGATAGAATTGCCCTTTTAAGACATTTGTATGTTTAATTTATTTGAAGGACAGAGGGAGAGAGAAAGTTAGAAGCAGATGGAGATGGAGATGGAGTGGATGCACCAGGACCTCCAGCCACTGCAAAAGAACTCAATTCACATGTGGCACACTGTGCATCTGGCTTACGTAGCTACTGGGGAATCAAACCTGGGTCCTTGGGCTTCACAGGCAAGTGCCTTAACCATCATCTCTCCAGCACCATTTCTCTAGCCCAGATAGAACTTTTTTAAACTTGGCAAAAATATGAGAAATGGGCCAGGCATGGTGGTGCTCACCTTCAGTCCCAGTACTCAGGAGGCAGAGGAAGGAGAATTGCCATGTGTTTAAGGCCACCCTGAGACTACATAGTGAATTTCAGGCCAGCCATTGAAGCCAAAGGGACCAGGTTCAATTTCCCAGTACCCACAAAAGTCAGATGTACAGAGTGGTATATGCACCTGGAGTCTGTTCGCAGTGGCCAGACACCCCAGCACGTCCATATTCATTCTTGCTCTCACTCGATCTCTCTCTCTGTAATAAATAAGACAATAAAAAGAAAATACGTTTTCAAAAAATCTGGAAAAGAAATTAAGAGAAACACTTCATTTAAAGAAACATCCAAAAAAATGAAAGGTTTGGGGAAACATTTTTTACCCAAACTTGTAAAAATTTCTTTCATACTGAAACGTACATGGAAATACATCACATACCCATGTATTACAAGATTTCCTATTATGGTTATGTCAATATCACCAAATCAACCCACAGTTAATTCAACTCTATCAACACTTGAACAATATGTTTAGCAAACATAGAAACCTACAACCTTAATTTTAAGGAACTCCATGACAGCTAGAATAGCCAAACAATCTGAGTAAGGACTGAGACTTCCAGAGGTCAAAGCTTGGAGGCCTGGTGCAGCATTGCCACGGAGAAAACCATGATGGTTCATGGAGTGCTCTGAGGTCCAGGAGTGCGTGCATGCGTGTGTGACACAGTGAAGTCTGACATGAACACCAGGACTTTTCAATAGTGAGGAAAACAAACAAACGCAAACAAATGACACAGGGGAAAACTGGATATTCCTATACAGACAGGTGAAAGTTGAATGATCCTATGCCATGTCCAAAAAATAACATGAAATGGAGGTAAGACATGTATTCCTGGGACAAAATAACAAAGATCTCTGGAAAAAGCATAGATGAAAAGTCTCATGAAATTAGATTGGAACATAATTTCACAATAAAGCACAATTTAAAAAATACAGGGCTGGAGAAGTAGCTTAGTGGTTAAGGTACTTGCCTGAAAAACCAAAGGACTCATGTTTGACTCCCCAGTACACATGTAAGCCAGCCGTACAAGGAAGTGCATGTGTGTAGAATTCATTTGCAGTGACTGTCTCTTTCTCGCCCCCTCTTTGTCTTAAATAAACAAATAATTTTTAAAAGCAGACATTAAAATTCATTAAACTTATTTAATCTTTTATTATGAAAGCAAGTATATTTTTCTTCCCAGTGCATATATTATTGCTACAAGCATAGTAGGTATTTTGGTTTCTAGCACAATCACATGCAGGCATACAGAAAGGAATTTAGAGGGAACTCTAAATACTTGATAAGCGTTCCTCTGAGCATCTGTAGGTCATTATCAACCATACGTTCATCTTCTCACATGCGCTGTGCAGAGATTTTAGGAGGCTGTTGTCTACATTATCAAGTCTCCAGGGCTTAGATTTTCAGTAGGTCTTTACAAGAGCTGTGCACATAGTAAACAATGTTGTTGTGACATGTTTATGCACAGACACACACACACACACACACACACACACACACACACTTGGATTGTAGGTAGCATCAATGGCACATTGAGGAACTAGTCATAATTGAGGAAAAATGGGCTGGAGAGATGGCTTACCAGTTAAGCGCTTGCCTGTGAAGCCTAAGGACCCCGGTTCGAGGCTCGATTCCCTAGGTCTCACGTTAGCCAGATGCACAAGGGGGCGCACGCGTCTGGAGTTCATTTGCAGAGGCTGGAAGCCCTGGCGCGCCCATTCTCTCTCTCTCCCTCTACCTGTCTTTCTCTCTGTGTCTGTCGCTCTCAAATAAATAAATAAATAAATAAAATTTAAAAAAAATTGAGGAAAACTGAGGCAGGTGGGAGGCGTGTCCGCTCTGCATCGCCAGGCAGCACAGGGCCTGTAGAGCCTTCAGCAGACACGGGAGAGCAGCAGAGAGCCTGGGCCACACTGCTGAGAGCCTGTAGCCAACGTCCCCACGGCTCTGCGGTCAGGACGGTGACTTTGGGCAATGTTGGGAGACCTCCTTTCTCCTTTCCTCATCTCATCCCCTAATCCAGCTCAGATGACAGGAGTCCAGCTGTGCTCAGGGCTAAGGAAATGTGTCACTTGGGGACTGGAGAGATTGCTTAGTGGTTAAGCGCTTGCCTGTGAAGCCTGAGAACCCCAGTTCGAGGCTCCCAGGACCCACCTTAGCCAGATGCACATGGGGGCGCAAACGTCTGGAGTTCGTTTGCAGTGGCTGGTGTGCCTATTCTCTCTCTCTCTCTCCCTGCCTCTTTCTCTCTCTGTCTGTCACTCTCAAATAAATAAATAAAAATGAACAAAACAGTTTTTTAAATGTGTCACTTGATTATTAGATATCAGCATCTGCCATTCCAGAGCACTGAAGGGCCACACAGAAGGGGAGGGCAGACACCAGAGAACAAGAAGGAAGCCTGCCTGCACAGCTGCCTGTGGTGAAGATCCATCCAGCGGCTTTGTCCCTGGCTCTCCTCTGTTCACTAGTGGACACGTGACAAGCCGGTATTACTGCTTAAAATGACTTGAGGCATCCAGACCTGATGAGAGACCCAAGAGCTCATTGTGTACAGCCCTCCTCCTCAGGTTCTGGACGGTGACTGAAGATTATGAGCTTCTAGGGCCAGAGGAATTGATTGGCAATGAACATTGGAAAGACAGTAAAGTAATTTACAACGAAGAAGAGAATTGACTAGGAACGTCCTTGTAAGATGGCAGAATTGACTCATGAAAAAAAAAGCAGATAGATGATAAACAGACACTAGTTTACAGGAGGTCCAATGCTGCTCTGTACTGAACACTACACCTGAACACTAGCTACTTTTTCTAGCAAGTAGTGTTCTTTTACTTGTTCAGAATTTGACTATTTGAGATTGTACATGTTTCTGGCTTTGTGGATGACAGAGGAAGGGGAAAGACTGGAACAAACTCCAAGAATCCACAGTCCTTGGGGAATCTGTTCGTCACTAAGGCCCATGACTCACAGCTGCCCAGACGCTGCAATTAGGATCGGAAAGTTTCTGGGCTCAGGAAATCCCGGGGCACGGGGAGAGGACAGGGCTGGCTCTGGGACGCAGATGTACAGAACGAGCCCTTCTCCCCTGGTACAGCCACAGCTCACGGCGGTGACAGCTTGACAGGAGGTGAGAGTCGGCCGGGGGCACCGGGAACCCAGGAGGGATGAAAAGGGCCTGGGAGTGAGCTGTCGGGCACCTGCAGACTGTCGGAGCAGCGGCGGCGCGCAGGGGCGCACAGGTGAGGGCTCCCACACCTGCGGCTGCATGCGCTGGGCCTGGCGCGGGAGCAGTGGGGCAGGCCGGGCCAGGCGGGGTGAGAAACATCAGGCTGGGTCACCACTTCACCGAGGAAGGGTGAAGTGGCCAGCTTGCCATTTTCTGGCGGCCATCCAGTCTTGTTTCTGTGTCACGGAGGCCGTGTAGAGCAGCGTGTGGTGTCCTGTGCCACAGCTGGTCATTACACAGGTCTGCGCAGATGATATTTCACCTGTGTGTGGGAAGTTCTTATTCCCTGTAGTGTCTCCACAGCTCTGATGGCTTTTTTTTTTGTTTGTTTGTTTCTTTGTTTTTGTTTTTGTTTTTCGAGGTAGGGTCTCACTCTAGCCCAGGCTGACCTGGAATTCACTATGGAGTCTCAGGGTGGCCTTGAACTCACAGCAATCCTCTTACCTCTGCCTCCCAAGTGCTAGGATTAAAGGTGTGCTACACCACGCCCAGCTTCTGATGGCTTTTTGTTTGTCCCCTATGAGAGTGAAAGTTTTCACTTAAATCTGGTGACCGTCAATCTTCTCAGGATGGCCCTCTATGACCTTATTTCCACTTCTGTTTCATTCTGAATGGTTTCTTTTCAAAAATCCAAAGTGTCACCCAGTGTGCAAGAATAGAACACAGTGGAAAAGAAAGCAAACTCAGAACCATAATGACACCGTGGTGGCTGCTAACGTCAGTTATTTTAATGCTTGCTGGACACTTACTTTCCTAAACACTACATGACCTGTTCACTGAATACTCATAACACCCTTCATGGGTCAGCATAACAATTCTAGGTTACTGTGGGTAGAGAGACCTGTAATGTGTTCAGAGCCATGCATCAGGAACTGGAAAGGCAGGATTTAACAACCAGGATGGCTGACGGCAAAGACGTTCTTCTCAGACTTTATCAGTCTCAAGTTTAATGATCTCTCAGGCACCCATTTCCTACAGAAAACGCTGAATTCACTAGAGTCACACAGGCTTGACTTTGTGATTTCATAAACGCTGGAGGGCAGAAGCTTGTGAAAGATTGTTGGAGAAACACATACACTTCTCTTCCCAACAGCCACCTGAGAGTACTGCAGAGCCGTGGCTTACCCAGCCCCGCTTGGCACAGTCCTGGAAAGCAACGGGAAATTCTTAACACAAATTCTGTTATGAAGTCATAGAGGTAAGGGAAGTAGATCTAAAAGATAATCCCATCATAAGATCAAAAATCAATATCACAAATTCAATCAGATTTTATCAATTTCTTAAAGGGTGGTCTGTATCATTCACTGGATTGGTACACTCTCGGGAATTCACCCTGCATACGTGTATTTATGATGTATGCACATCATAAATACTGTGCTGCACATGTTACCCAGAGTGGAGGGACTTCTCAAGGCCATTCAGCTTTAAAAACCACAAGGAAAGAGACCAACAAAAAATTTTCTCACATAGGCTTTTCCACCAATCCTGTGATTAATGTAAATTTTTAAACCTAGAGTCTCATTTATAACTTGCTCATAAACAATTTTGACCATGTCCTTTCTGATGCTGGCCTATGTAGCTTTGATAATTCAAAAGTGTCTCTAGTATTCTTACTGACCTGTGTAGGAAGGAAGCAGATAATGCAGGAAACACTGTTGAGTTCAGGGAACATGTATGTGACCAATGTCTGGGCTGATTTGTAAATGATGAGCAACCAGTATCTATGAAGGATGGTGGTTGATCAAAGATCAACTTGCAGGTGTTAGGTATGTTGCTGTGCCAATGTGCACATTACCTAGGGAGAATTTAAAGTAACCCGCAGTAAGTTTGACATACAGAGAATGTCAGGCACTGGAAGATAAATAGAATCCAGGTTGATAAGTAATGTTATATATGATTGTAAGAGGTGAAACTCATGAAAAGATTTCTGCCTCAAACTATCAATTTGCTGGGCATGGTGGCACACACCTTCAATGCTAGCATTTGGGAGGCCGAGGTGGGAGGATTGCTGTGAGTTTGAGGCCAGTCTGAAAATGCATCGTGAGTTCCAGGTCAGCCTGGGTTAGAGTGAGAATGTGCCTTGAAAAACTAAACAAGCAAACACACAAACAAAAACTCATTTTGACTAGTGTAGGAGAAGGAATAAATAAAATGGATACCATCTGTAAATCGGTCTTGCACCACAGGCGTAAAGTATCTAGGAGACATTTGTGAATGAAAATCTCTAGAACTTAGCAAAACTTAAAATACATCACCAGCAAGACAAGAAGAATATGAAACTCAAAGACTATGATATGCACCTGATACAAAACAACCGTGTGCATTGACATATTTCATAATCCATTCTTATCACTAGAATTAGCAGAGAATCTTCCTTGTGTTTTCCAGATCTTTTCTCCTAGACCTGTGTTTTAACTCTGAAGATGCACTGGAGTCACTTCACCCGGACAGTAATCTTCCTTTCTCTCATTGGACCTGGAATCATGGGCAATATTCTAATATTTGAGAGACATGTACATATTATTGTCATGGGAGCTGAGAAAAAACCTATAGACCTTATCCTTATTCACTTGGCATTTTCAAATATAACAATTATTTGCAACATACAAATCAGAGATATAGCCACAGTTTTTTATTTCAAGAACTTCCTAGGTGATGCTGGTTGTAAAGTTGTGGTTTTCCTGGGAAGGATGGCTCGAGGACTCTCCATCTGCACCACCTGTCTCCTCAGCATGATCCAGGCTGTCACCATCAACCCCAGGATGACCCTGTGGAGAAAACTCAAACCACAGACTGCAGGACAGGTTCTTCCCTACCTCCTCCTCTTTTGGATGTTAAATTCTCTGATAAGTTCCAATTTGCTGTTCTTTATCACAGCAGTCAGTCCTGTGAACAGGTCTGTTGTTGGCGCATATGCTGGGTATTGCTATATGGCTCCATCCAGGCTCTTAGTGAGGTGGTTTTTCATCTCTCTCATGGCACTTCGTGATATGGTCTTCCAGAGTCTCATGGGCTGGAGCAGTGTGTCCATGGCTCTCCATCTCTATAAACATCATAAACGTGTGTCCTACCTTCACAGCTCCAATGTTGTAAACAATTCCAGCCCAAAAATCAGAGCCACACAGAGCACTCTCATTCTCATGGCCTGTTTCCTTTTCTTTTACTGGGTAGATTTCATTTTTTCCTTCTACATAGGTTCCAGGGTGACACGTGAGTCAATAATTTTATTTATTAAAACTTTTCCAGACCTCAGTTATGCTGCTATCAGCCCCTTTATCTTGATCAGCAGAAATGTCCACACTGCTAAGTACCGGAGAGCTCAGTGAAAGCAGAAATGACATTGTGCGCACATTCCTCCATGAGTGGAAGGTACATGCCTTAGGAATTGCTTTGCTCTAATAATTTTTTGTTAAGAAAAGGATTTTGGCCAGGTGTGGTGGCACATGCCTTTAATCCCAACACTTGGGAGGCAGATGTAGGAGGATCACCATGAGTTTGAGGCCACCCTGAGACTACATAGTGAATTCCAGGTCAGCCTGAGCTAGAGTAAGACCCTACCTCGAAAAACTTAAAAAATGAAAGAAAAAAAAAAGGATTTTCTTATGTAACTGAGTCTGACCTAAAACTATCATCCTTTGCTCTCTGTGCCAAGCATTGCCCTAATTTTCTATTATATAAGAAAATCAAACCAATTAAGGTTTATAATAATAGATTTACCTTTTAAAAATGTTTGGGGGGACTGGAAAGATGGCTTATCAGTTAAGGTGTTTGCTTGAAAATCCAAAGGATCCAGGTTTGTTTCTGCAGAACCCAGAACCCTGTAAGCCAAATTCACAACGAGGCATTCTTCTCTCTCTCAAATATATAAATAAATAAAATATATTTTTTAAAAAAACCCTTGGGGAGTAAGCAATCTAAGACCTGTTGAGGTTTTCCAGTAAGTATGAATGCCTGTACTTCTGTCTGCCCTAGGAGTGAAAACCCAAAGCATCATGATTCCTACAAAACACAAATGCTCTAAAACAAAATTTGAAGATTGTTAAAAGGATGTAATTTTGGACCAAAAAAAAAGTGTTTAAAAAATAGTGACACTGAAGTGGAATCAAATGAGAAGAATTAGCACGGAAAGAAAAATTCATGACCTGAAGAGGAAAGTCAGCAAAGCTGATTAGAAATTTAACAGACAGGGCTGGAGAGATGGGTCAGTGGTTAAGGCACTTGCCTGCAAAGCCAGAGGCCCCGAGTTCAATCCCCCAGTGCCCCCCAAAAGCCAGATGCACAAGGTTGTGCACATGTCTGAAGTTCAATTGCAGTGGGTAGAGGTCCTGGCATGCCTATTCTATATCTGCCTCTCTCTCTCTCTCTCTCTCTCTCTCTCTCTCTCTCTCTTTCAAATAAATAATGAATAATTTTTTTTAAGAAAGAAATTCAACATACAGATTTTGAGTTTTAAAAATCCAATTAAAAATGTTAGAATTGAATTGGGCATGGTGGCACATACCTTTAATCCCAGCACTTGGGTGGCTAAAGTAGGAGGATCACTATGAGTTTGAGGCAAGTCTGAGATTACATAGTGAATTCCAGGTCAGCTTGTGCTAGAGTAAGATCTTAGCTTGAAAAAAACAAAACAAAACAAAATTAAAAAAAAAAAACAAAAACAAAATAACAACAGTGGAAGCCAAATAGATCAAACAGAAGAAATTGAGTTAAAGATGGAAAAATATTTTACCTTGAGGCAGGAATAAAAAAAAAATAAGCATAATCAAAAATTTCAGAAACTGGGCTGGAGAGATGGCTTAATGGTTAAGGCATTTGCCTGTGAAGCCAAAGGACCTAGGTTGGATTCCCCAGGACCCATGTAAACCAGATGCACAAGGGGCACATGCGTATGGAGTTCATTTGCAGTGGCTAGAGGCCCTGGCATGCCCATTCTCTCTGTATCTGTCTCTCTTCTCTTCTCTTCTCTTCTCTTCTCTTCTCTTCTCTTCTCTTCTCTTCTCTTCTCTTCTCCTCTCCTCTCCTCTCCTCTCCACTCCTCTTCTCCCTCTCTCTCTCTCTCTCTCTCTCTCTCTCTCCAAATAAATAAATAAACCAAAAAAATTTTAATTTCAGAAACTTTGGGACAGAATAAAGACCAAACCTAAGAATCCACACTTTACAAAACAGGTGAAATAGGGGCTGGAGAGCTGGCTTAGCAGTTAAGGCATTTGTCTGCAAAGCCAAAGGACTTCTGTTCAATTCCCCATGACCCACATTAGCCAGATATATAAGGGGGTGCATGCATCTGGAGTTCATTTGCAGTGGCTAGAGGCCCTGGAGCACCCATTCTCTCTCTCCCTCTCTCTGCCTCTTTCTCTCTCAAATAAATAAATATAAATAAAGTTTTAAAAAACGGGTGAAGGGCTGTAGGGATGGCTTAACAGTTAAGGAATTTGCCTGCAAAGCCAAAGGACTCAGGTTCGATTCCCTAGGACCCACATTAGCCAAGTGCACAAGGGGTGCACAGGTCTGGAGTATGTTTGCAGTGGCTGGAGGCCCTGGCACTCCCAGTCTCTCCCTTTCTGTCTCTCCCTCCCTCCCTCTTCTCTGTTAAATAGGTAAATAAATAAAAACATTTAAGAGAAAGGAAGGGAGGGGCACTTAATAGGATGGTATTGTATATATGTAAGTAGAAGAATATATTAATGGGGGTTAAAAGGCTCAAAGTGAGGTCAGGGGAAGAGATTCAGTAAAGGCCATTGCCAAGATCCTTGGTTTCCCACCAGGAATAGATGGTAAGACACTATTGCTGAAGACTCCACATACTTGGGCTGCAAGGCCATCGAGAAATCCTGCTGAAACTGAGCTGATAACCTCCTCCATGTAGACCAGCTGACAGAAAGCTGGAAGTAGCCGTTCTACATGAAGTTCAATGGGAGAAACAGATACCACCAGTGAAGATACTCAACAATGGACACTGCAAGCCTTATAATTGGCCAGCCAGGCCAAATGAGCCAATGGGTGCAATAGTGGCACATCTGTCATGGGAGGGAATACATCCCTGATACTGAAAACTTAAAACAGGGGTAGTCATGAGCCCTAGAGGTGTAACATCTGCTGCTGTCTGGCTAAATGTATATACTATGATTATAAAACTGCCCAATAAGCACTTCTCTTAATGTTCATACCCTTATATTAATGCTACTCTCACTTTCTGTAAAGAATCTTCTCTTTTCAGATGGCACTGTCCTTGGGATGACTCAGAAGGCATCATGGTGCTGGAAAGAAGTGACAGGAGTGTTCAGTACTGCAATATCTCTATCACACCTTCCAAGGTTCAGGGTCTATTGCAGAAGAGGTGGTGGAAAGAATGTAAGAGCCAAAGGAAGGGTACGACTTCTTATGTACTCCTCCAGATACAAAATGGCCTGGATATCCATGACCTCACAGTACCTGACACTACTACACAAGACCATCATAATGGGAGGAAAAGATCATGACATCAAAATAAAAGAGAGACTGGTTGAGATGGGGAGGGGTATGATGGAGAATGGAGTTTCAAAGGGGAAAGTGGGGGGAGACAGGGCATTACCATGGGATATTTTTATAATCATGAAAATTGTTAATAAAAAAAATTGAAGAAAATATTAAAAAAAAGAAAAATAACAGGTGAAATAAAAACTAAAAACAAAGTAGATATTGACATGTATTCTATACATAGTACAAAATGTGGTCATATCTTACAAATAAATCACTCAGCCTTGGGTTTGGAGAGAACTCAAAAGCTCCACTTAGGAACTGATCAGAATTGTGTAAACATTATGCAAATGAGAAAACTATGTCCCTTCAATGGTACCAGGCAGTTCTGAGTTCACACAGACTGTTCAGTGAGACAGAGGAACCAAGGCTTCATGATTGTAGACACTGTAAACACCAACCGCAAAGCCCCACAGCCAGGGCTGCACATCTGGCAAGGTAACCAGCTGTCTTTTCTCTCCTCCTCCTCTCTGAATTGTCTAAGTAAGCTGACAGGCACAAAGATGCTCTTGTGTCTAGGCAGAATAGTGTCATCTCAATATTAGGTATCAGGTTCTGGCATTCCAGCATATTCCTTCTCACCAGAAAATGGAAAGGTCACAAGAAAGAGTGGGAAAGTGGAGATGAGAGAACAGGTCTGCACAGATGCCTGTGGTGAAGGCACATCCAGCTTCCTTCTCCTTGGATCTCCTCTGTTGACTAATGGGCACATGCGGACTATTGACATCATTTCAAAAAATAGCTTCAGGGACCTAGAAAGGATGTGGCCATACATCTGATTCTGCCCAATCATTCTCTTTACTGTCTGAAAAATAACTGAAGAACATGAGCTTCTACAGCAAGAATAATTATTTGACAGGGGAAATTAAAAAGACAGTAACATTCAAAGAAGAGGATATATGCCCAAGTACTTCTCAGTGAAGTATAGGAATTGACTACGCATAAAGCCAGCAATTACACCAGTAAACAGACCATACCATCCAGAAGTTTCCCTGCTGCTCTGACCAGGGGACAGCATCAGAAAACTACTACTGACTCCAGCACCTGGTCATCTTTTATCATTTAAAAATGGTTGACATTTTGAAGATAGCCCACAGTTATGGGTAGGATAAATGTCTCTGCATGTGGGCTATCTCCAAAATGCATGACCCATATACCTCAACAAGGAGGGGCCAAGGGGAGGGAGTAGGTCACAAATGAGCCTAGTAATGGTACCAAACTGACTGTATTCACTGAGTACAAAACTAATTAATAAAAAAATTTAAAAAATAAAATAAACAAAAGTTTAAAAAAAATGGTTGACAAAGTGATCACTTTGAATTCTTAGATATCTGTCCAAATCTCAACCCAGCTTTGGTGGTGAAAGGAAAGGAAGGGGTAAGATTGGAACAGATTCCAGACTCCAGGATCCTCAGGGAAATTTCCACTAAAACAATCTGCATTCTACACCTGCACAGGAACAGTAATTAGAACCAGAAAACTTCTCAGGAAATGGCAAGGCACTAGGGAGAGGACAGAGCTGGCTTCAGAGGTGGAGACGTGCAGAAGGAACTCTTCTCCCCTGGAAAAGCCACAGCTCATATGACAATGACATCATGACACAAGTGAGAGTTGACCCTGAGCACTGGGACCTCAGGAGAGATAAATGGGGCCTGTCTGTGAGCTGGCAGGGCGCCCTCCCTGAGCATGGCACAGACTGCACAGGTGAGTTCTTCCAACACTGTAGATGCGACTGCCTTTGACCAGGGAAAGGAAGCTGTGAGACAGGGTTTGTCAGGAGCAGATGACGGGATGGGAGAATATGGGCAACAAACTCACTGTGGATGAGCAAAGGTGGCAAGACCAGGGAGCAGAAGTTTCATCATTGCACAGTTGCCATCTAGAATTTTATTTCAGTGTTAAAAGGCCACCAGTGTGCAGCAGTGTGTGAGGTTCCCTGTGCCAGAGCTGCACATTACAAAGTCCAGGGAGGGATAAGAGGTACAGGGCTAGATGCCATGTTACCTGTGTGTGAGGAAGAACTTATTCTCTGTGGTTGTTCCACAGCCTTTCTGTTTATCCTTCACATCATAAATATGAGGAGAAACTAAATACCCAGTTCAAAGTCTCACCCAAAGTGGATTGACTTCACCAGGCCTTCCAGTTTTATTAATCATAAGAAAAGGGGGGGCTGAGGAGATGGTTCAGTGGCTAAAGGTATTTGCTTACAAAGCCTAATGGCCCAGGTTCAGTTCCCCAGTACCCACATAAAGCCAGATGCACAAGGTGGCACATGCATCTGGAGCGTGTTTACAGTGGTTGGAGGCCCTGGCTCTCTCTCTTTCTTTCTCTCTCATAAAAATAAGAAAAAAAGAAAATATTTTTATTTCTCAAATAGTTTATTTATTTGTTTGTTTGAGAGGGAGGGAGGGAGGGAGAGAAAATAGGCATGCCAGGACCTCTAGCCACTTCAAATGAACTCCAGATGCATGCACCACCAAGTGCATCTGGCTGACATGGGTCCTGGGGAATCAAACCTGGGTCCTTTGGCTTTTCAGGTAAGCACCTTAATCACTGAGACACCTCTCCAGTTTAATAAAATGTTTTTTAAAAAAGAAAAGAAAAGACCAATGCAAACATTTCTCCAGTCAGGATTATGAGGTCATCTCTGGGATTTGTGTGCAGTTTTAAAGCTCAGAGCCTCACTTAATAACCTTTTCATAAACAATTTCAACCATGTAATAGCATGTACTTTATTACATACCTTAGGTACTAGGTACTAAAACAGTGTCTCTCACATATTCTCACTGCCCTGTGCAGTAAGGAAACAGACAAGCAACAGTGATGAGTTCAGGGAAACTACTCTGTGACCAAAAAGTATTTATGACCAAACTCTGGGCTTATTTGTGAACAAAGAGCAAGTGGTAGCCATGAAGACTGGAGGTTGAGCAACGATCACCTGGGAATATTATACGTGCGCCTGTGACAAAGTGAGTACCAATGTTACTTCTGTCTGGGGGAGGTGAAAGTAACCTGAAATAAATGTGATATGGAGAAGATGCCAAAGTTTGGAGGACAAACAGGATATGGACTGATATATAAAGTTAAATGTGTTTGTCAGAGGTGAAACTGATAAATAGATTTCTGCTTCAAAATATCATCTTGAGGACTAGAGCTATCTTATCAGTTGAGGTGGTTGCCTGCTAAGCTTAAGGTTTCATGCTTGCCTATCCAGATCCCATGTAAGCCAGACACACAAGGTAACACATGTTTAGGGTCACACATGTGCACAAGACGGCATGTGCTGTCTGAAGCTTGATTGCAGTGGCTGGAGGCCCTAGCATGCCAATTCTCTCTCTCTCTCTCTTTCTTTCTTTCATTAAAAAAAAACCTCCTCTTGACACAGAAGGGAAAAAGACAGGAAAAAGGAAGGCATTTAAGATAGCACACCGGCCGGGCATGGTGGCGCACGCCTTTAATCCCAGCACTCGGGAGGCAGAGGTAGGAGGATCACTGTGAGTTCGAGGCCACCCTGAGACTCCATAGTGAATTCCAGGTCAGCCTGGGCTAGAGTGAGACCCTACCTCAAAAAACCAAAAAAAAAAAAAAAAAGATAGCACACCAGTGTGTTGTATCACAGAAGATTGACTCACGGGCTTGGGCATTTCTGACTGAGAATATAATTAGTTTTAACAGTCTTTAAAATACTAAACAGATAATCAGGAAGATGCCTCTGGTTAGAGTGCACGAAAGAGACTGTGATCTGGGAACTTCTTTCCTGGAGGAGAAACTGAGAATAAGAACAGGCTAAGGTGTAGGAAATAACGAAATGAGTATCAATATCATTCCACCCATGTAGAAGATTGGGAGCACAAATGTCACCAGCGTCGGTGTTGCTAACTAGAGTTAGGATAACAGCAATGACATTTCTACTTCCCCAGGTCACCGCCCTCTGTGCAACTTCTGGCCAAAGGACTTGGCCATACCACATAATCTCCCACGAAAAACGAGTCCATTTTGGCCAATCATAATCTGTAAAAGCTACAAATCTTTATTAGCTCAGCAGTCATGTGAGTGAAGGCTGCATGTGGGGAAGTGTAGAGGTTTGGGTTGACGCACCAGAACATGTGGCATCAGGCATTAGGTGTGGATAGTTAAGTGCAAAGGAGGGAGAAAACTCAAGCTCACCTCAGGATCACGAAGCGACACCACGCATGCAGCATTTGTCTGGGACATGAATGGAAAACTGAACTTCAGGCATGAGGGACACAAAGAAGGCTGTTCTGGAAAGGCATAGATGGATGTGCAGAGGGCATGTGTCCAAGATATGTCAGATCCATGTGAGTGGTGAGAGTGGAAGCAAAACTAGAAGAAAATGAAAGAATATGACGAGGCATCTGCTGTGAAAGAATGGTGTACACCGACATACTTTATAACCCATTCTTATCAGTAGAATAAACAGAGAACCTCACTTATGTTTTGTCCTAGTTCTGTGCAGGAAGTCTAAAGATGATTTGGAACAACCTCCTCTGGATAGTAATGTTCCTTTCTCTATATGGACCTGGAATAATGGGGAACATCTTCATATTTGTGAAACATGTCCATACACTTGTCACTGGGACTGAGAGAAAACCCACAGATCTTATCCTTATTCAATTGGCGTTTTCTAATATAACAATTATTTGTACCCTTGAACTCAAAGATATAGCCACAGATTTTTATTTCAGGAAATTCCTAGGTAAGATTGATTGTAGACTTGTGGTTTTTCTGGGAAGGCTGGCTCGAGGTCTTTCCATCTGCACCACCTGTCTCCTCAGCATGGTCCAGGCTGTCACCATCAACCCCAGGATAACCCTGTGGAGAAAACTCAAACCACAGACTGCAGGACAGGTTCTTCCCTATCTCTTCCTCTTTTGGATCTTTAATTCTCTGATAAGCTCCAACTTGCTGCATTATATCACAGCAGTCACTAATGTGAACAGATCTGTTGTTGGCACTTATGGTAGGTACTGCTATATGCTACCATCTTCTCCAAGAGTGAGGTGGCTTTTCATCTCTCTTATGGCTCTTCGTGATGTTGTCTTCCAGAGTCTCATGGGCTGGAGCAGTGCGTCCATGGCTGTCCATCTGTATAAACATCACAAGCGTGTCTCCTATCTTCACAGCTCCAAGTGTGTGAACAATTCCAGCCCCGAAATCAGAGCCACACTGAGCACTCTCATTCTCATGACCTGTTTCCTTTTCTTCTATTGGGCAGATTTCCTTTTCTCCTGCTATACAGGTTTCACAGGGGAACATGATTACATAATTTCAGCTATTAAAAGTTTTCTAGAACCTGGATATGCTGTTCTCAGCCCCTTTGTTCTGATCAGCAGAGATGTCCATGTTGCTAAATTCTGGAATATTCATTAAATTGTTCCATGAACTGAAGGTATATACATCAAAAATTGCTTTGCTATTATAATTTTTTTTTTAATTTAAGACGTATTTTATTGTCCTTTTCAGTTTCCACTGTGATTGTTCTTCCATTTTACTGGAGTTTTAAAATACGCCATAGAGGACTAGGGTGATTACTCATTGGTTAAGATGCTTGCCTTCAAAGCCTAACAACCCAGGTTTGATTCCCCAGTACTCATATAAACCCAGGTGCACAAAGTGGCGCACGCATCTGGAGCTCATTTGCAGCAGGTAGAGGCCCTGGTGTGCTCATTTTCTGTCTTTCTTTATCTTCCGGTCTGCTTGCATATAAACAAATAAAAATATTTTTAAATGCCATAGAATCTAATTCAGACTTAATTTTAATGGCTTACAATCTTTAATCATTTTTTATTTTATTGACAACTTCCATAATAGCCAATAAACCATGGTAATCCCTGCCCTGCATTCCCCTTCACAAAAATTAATCATTTTAAGTATACAGCTCATCAGTATTAATTACATTTTTTAACATGATGGAACTATTACTGTCCTTTTCTCAATGATTATTTTTACTGTGCACTTTACAGTATAAGCATATTGTATATTGGTCATATTCCCAGCAGATTATAATCATATAGTCCCTTTCTCAGGGCCCCTTCAGCTGAGGGTCCTCCTCAGTGGGGTATTGGTACTCACTGCTGGTCATGAGCGCGCCGTCACTGTGAGTGGGAAATGCCTCAGAACACACTTTCCCATCCTGTGACTATTGCGATTTTATTGCCCTCTCTTCTGCAAGGTTGTCTGGGCTGTGGCGGGCATGTTATACGTCTCTTTCAGGATTAAGCTCTCTGCATCCTTTGAATTTCTGCTTTATTTTCAGCCCCTTTGTCCTGATCAGCAGTGATGTTCCTGTTGCTAACTCCTGGCGCATTCATTCCATGAAAAACTGTATTCTACACTCATTTTTCCAAGAAATGAATATACACTAAAAATTGTTTTTGCTTCAATAATTTTTTAAGAAAAGAATTTTGCTGTGTTAAATCTGTCCAGAGTTGTCAATCATCTTGCCCCTGTGACTACAGGCAGGCACCGTTACACCAAGCATTGCCCTAGGGATCTGGTGCATCAGAAAAATCAAAGTATTACACAGTGTTGAGAACCATGGTTCTTCTCCACCCACATGTGCTGGACATGAGTGCTAAGGACCTGAAGTTTGAGTTCATGTTGCAAATGTAAAAGAATTAAGGTGTGAACAAGGTGAAGTGGTGTCACAAATGAGTTTAGAACTCAAGAATGGCCACACAATCTGAAGTATATTGACAAGGTAAAGACTAATTGTGCAGAAGAGTGCACAGTGACTTGAGTTCTTGAAAGCAAGTGCGAAGCAGGGGACCTGCTGGGGGCTTTATTTTCCTGAAAGCAGGAAGCTCCCTGGGCATTCTTTTGAGTCAGACTTGGACATCACAATCTCATGAGTTTGACTAAAATTAAAAAAAAAAAAAAAAAGCACTGGGCGGTTGAAAAGTAAAGGTAGGGAAGACACAGGACCTTTTACCAGACGCAGAAAGTGAAGTTTTGCTTTCAAAGATTGCTGACTGTTGGTCAAGGACTGTTAACTCTTCTGGCCTGTGGAATGCTGCCTCTCTGGGTCTGAAGAGTGTCTGACTCAGGGTGGCATCTTTCCAGAGTTGAGTTTCTCAATTTTTTTAACCCTTTGACAGAAATGACAGCACAAGCAGATGAAAGTAAACTTTATTAAGGAAAATACAAGAAGGACTCCAGAGAGTGAGAGCATTTCCCTTAAGAAAGAGATAGGGGTTACTAGGTCAGGGGCTTAGACCATGCTTAGGATTTCACACACACAGAAAGAAAAAAAAAATCAAAGAAAAGAAAAAAAAGGAAAACTTAGGCTTTTTTAGTCAGAACTAAGAAAAGTAGTAGGCGTAAGCAGTGAGAGTCTAATCAGGGAGAAGCTTCTGGAGGTTGAAGCCCAGTGTCTCACTAAGGGGGCCTAGTCCTCCCACGACTTTAGCCAGTCTGTAAGTGAGGGGTGGTCACTTGACCATGAAGTGACTGAAAAGCATTCAAGATCAAGGGACTGAGCTCCTGTGATCTGCAATCTTGTCCCTTTCTAATGTTATCAGATAAACCCGAGGCGGGGCTCTTTTTCAATGACATTTTATTAAATTTTTAAAAAATTTATTTATTTATTTATTTGAGAGAGAAAGGGGGTGAGGGAGGGAGAGAGTGGGCGTTCCTGAGCCTCCAGCCACTGCAGACGAACTCCAGACCATGCGCCACCTTCTGCATCTGGCTTTCTTGGATACTGGGAAATCCAACCTAGGTCCTTAAGCTTTGCAGGCAAGGACCTTAACCACTAAGTCATTTCTCCAGCCCTTCAATGACATTTTAACTGACCTACCACAGAACTAATTAAGGCTTATCATGATAAAGTTACTTTGAAACAAACAAAAAACAACTCCAGTAAGACTAAGACTACTTCAAGGTTTACAGGAAGTTGGAAAGAAAAGGTATTACTGCCCTCCACTCCACTGTCCATATCAGGCTAATTTTAATATCTTGTTGGTCCTGGAAAAATTCTGGAGGGAACTGGTGTCAAAAGTCCCCATTTTTATTTTTTTGCTAAGCCAGAGCCAGTCAGAGGTCAGGGCCTTCTTTCACGCAGGGGGCTCGAAGGGCGCCGCGGACGTGACCCGGAGGAGCTGACCCCGCAGGCAGGCGGCACAGCAGAGTCCATCCGCGCCCGGTGGGCGTCGCTGCATCCAGAAGCGCTGAGGACGCCGGTGACCATCGCCGCGGTCACACGCTTCGCACCACGGCGCGGACCTGGCCGTGCCGACGAAGAGCGCGGGGACGAGACTCCCTTCCAGGCTCCGCGAGCAGCGCGCGGGGAGGCTGAGCTCAGGGCCTCGGCTCACTGCCCGGCAGCCCCGCTCTCCGCCGCCCGCAGCCCGCCTCGCACTTCCGGCCACTGCTCACGAGGTCAGCAGGGGAACGTCCGGTGCTGGACACGGACGCGGACGCGGACGCGCGTGGGGGAAACCCGAGGACCGAGGTGGAGACACGGGCGGCGCCGCCTTCCCCGCGCCTCGGCCGCGCAGCGTGCGGGACGGGCTGAGAGCGCGCGGGGTCCCGGAGCCTCTGGGCCTGAGCGCTGGGCGGACACGTCCTGAATTGTCATCTATCACTCTAAACTTCCTTCATAGTACCTTTTAAAAAAATTTTTCCTGTAGATCATAAGTTTTGGTAAGTTGTGTGCTTGCTTACCAGGAAGTTTTTTTATTCCTTTTGGACTTCTGAGCTATACATTTATAAATATTGTGTTATTTTCCATAAGTCTGTATTTCCTTTTTCTTTTTTGATGTTAATTCTAGTTCATTTCATTATAATATGAATGATTTTTTAAATATTTTATTATTTATTTGACAGACAAAGAGGGAGAATGGGCGCCCCAGGGCCTCCAGCCACTGCAAAGGAGCTCCAGAGGAGTGTGCGCACCCCTTGTGCATCTGGCTAATGTGGGTCCTGGGAAATCGAACCAGGGTCCTTTAGCTTTGCAGGCAAACGCGTTAACCACTAAGCCATCCCTCCAGCCCAGGAATGATTTTTAGAATGGTTTCTTTCTTCTTGAATTTGTTAAGACTTGTAGGCAACGTATAATCTGTTTACAAAGGCTTCATATGTGATGAAAGACTGTGTTCTGGTATTGGTTGGAATGTTCTGTCTACGTCTACAGCATGAACGTGCTCTGCAGTGTTCTTCCTGTTCCCTGTTAGGTGATTTTTCTGCACACGTTCATTCTGTGCTCCACCGGCGTGTACGAGTTGTGAAGGCCTGTGGTCCTGCTTAGGTTCTTTTTTCGTGAGCTTGTTCCAATGTGCTATTGAACACCTTGGGTTAATTGTTTTCTACAGCTTTGCTGAAATTCTCACCTTATGACTTTGATTTCTGTGAGCATTTCATGACCCTTTATTTTGAGCTGTGGTAAGTCAATTTTCTCTGTGCCAGGGGGATCATTTGCTGAAGACATATCTGTTTGTTTATTTGGGGTTTTTTTTGCACATTCTTCACACACTAAGTCCTCACAGAACATCAGCCTCACTAAGCAGCCTTGTATGAGAGTTTCTCAAAATTTTTCTGCACTCACCTCAACCGATGTCTTTGTTTAGAGGCCTCTGGAAAACTAATGTAGGCAAGATCCCATAAGTGCCCTGAAACAGACAACAAAGTCATTAAATGAACCCTGTGGAAACTTCAGGGAACAATTTGAATATGAAACATATCTGCATTTTACTCGGCTGCCCTGCATTGATATAAATATTCTGAATCCGGGCAACATGGACATTTTCAGTTGTACAGTGATGCCTTGTCGGCATGCTGCTTCTGTAGAGTTTGGCCAAAGAATCTGTGACGCAGTGTACAAAACTATATCACATTAGATAATTCTTTAAATAATCTTGCTCTTCCTAGTTATTTACTTTATGAGGTAATAGCATTCAATATAGAATAATACCAATATAAAGCTTTGATGCATTTCTTCTAGAGCTCTTTGATCTTGCTCTCCACCATATCACTTGACAAGCGAGTATTGAATGCATTATCTGAAACAACATACAGATTAGCTGGGCATTTCCTTAGCATAGTGTTCACACTTAACACACAGGAGGTCACTGGTCTGGAACCTGGTGGAAGGAGTTACAGTTTTCCCTTTCTGACCTGTGGGAGCGCCCTGACCTGCTTTGCTAGCCAAAGCTGCAACACCAAAGATCAGAGCAACGTTTTATCCTGGTCATGCCGCTGGGATGTGCTGGGTGACATTTCCACTGCCCACTTCCTTCAAGTTCTGTTCACCTGTCCTCTGTCCTGAGGTTCACATCTCCATAGAAATAAAATTCTGCAACAGGGATCACGTGTCGGTGCTCCCGTGACTCAGAATGTAGGAATTTCGGTGACCACTCCAGGGACACTAACTCAGGACAGCCAGCTCAGCTCAGTGCCAAACTCCGCCGAGTTCAAAACAAACGGCACTCTGGGCTTCTGTGTAGTTCCACTGTTGTCTTCCTGTTTTCCCAAAAGTGAACATGGAGCAACATACCCCCCCCCCCACACACACACAGATTTTCACACACCAAAGTTCCATTTTTACTAATTCCCAAAGCCACTCCTGAACGCTATTTCCAGAACGTTTGGATGAACCTTTCCCCTTTGCATCCCTGCAAGGCACAGGGGTTCTAGGTTCTATCCCACCCTCCTGGATCAAATCTGGTGGGGGGGGGGGGGCAGGTACATCCACCCAAAGGTGACTGTGGCTCTTCCACCCCCAGAAGGGGGCAGCACTGCCCTCCCATGCAGTCATCTTGACCTTGTGACAATGGCCGCAATGACTTACATACCTGAGCAAAGGATTCCTGATGCCAGCCCCCTCTTATTGCTCCTCTTGTTCCTCACCTGATGTCCTTACTGACAAAAAGAAGGTATCCTCTGGTTTTTAGGGAAATTGTCAGAGGAGTCCCTAACTTTGGTGAGGCAAGGGGAAAAACTTACAAAGTGTCCCAAAATTATCTTTCAAACTAGGATTCAGAGAGTTGTTTGCAAGAAAAGACTTTACTCCAAAGACAGAAACATAGAAAAACATAGAAAGAGAATTAGGAAACACAAAAGCAATAAGACAGTAAAAAGCCCAAAGTAAGAAAAACTGAGCTACGACAGGCAGGAAATAAGTCTCTTCCCAAGGGTTTGGGAGGCCAAAAGCACACTGCCAGAATGACTTTTACCTTATCTTGTTTCAAAAAGAGATTTCATGACTTTTTATTGCCCTTGTTGCCTGTATCCAATCTTATTGAAATCTCCATTTTGTAATCAGAAGTTTTATCTTGCTCTTTTCTCGCTTGATCCTGACATTCTGCTCCTCTTTTCATATATGTAACTGTTGATTTAATATTTGATTTTGATTTTCCTTTCCCCTGATGATGTGTCTGTTTGTTTTGAGATAGGGTCTAAATGGATACCCTAGGATGAGGTAAAACTCACTAGGCAGCCTATGTGGCTTTTAACTCATAATCCTCTCAACTTCACCTCTAGAGTATTGTGGGAGCCATCACACCTGGCTCTACATTCAGTTGCTTGAATCATTTTGCCTTAAATAATGTTGTGTGACTCTTGTCAATGTATTTTACAGAGTTTTACAGAGTGGAGTGCTACCTTCCTTTAATGAATGTTGATTGTGTTTCTTTTTTGTTGTTGTTTGTTTATTTTATTTATTTATTTGAGAGTTACAGACAGAGAGAGAAAGAGGCAGACAGAGAGAGAGAGAAAGAAATAGGCACACCAGGGCTTCCAGCCACTGCAAATGAATTCCAGATGCATGCGTCCCCTTGTGCATCTGGCTAATGTGGGTCCTGGGGAATCGAGCCGGGGTCCTTAGGCTTCACAGGCAAGCATTTAACTGCTAAGCCATCTCTCCAGCCCTTCATTGTGTTTCTACATCCTATGTGGTTCATTGCTGTTGTTACTCTAGTTGGCTTTCTACTTTTAGCAGACTGCAGACTGAGTCCCCAAAAGAATGTTCTTCACAGATAAAATCAGAAGTGACAGCCATTCTGATAAGTGTAAATTACAATGTGGAAAGACATGAAAGCTCAAGGCATGGTGACTCCTCCAAGATACAACTACTCTAAAGCTCAATCTGAATATAGCGAGGTGGATAAAATGTTGGGCAAAAAAATTTGGTTTTAACGTGATCAGTGAACCTCAAGTGGATTCAAATGATGCAAATAATCAGGGGAGGGAGTACAATTATAACCTGGACAATAAGCCAGTAACATTAAAAATTCCATGAGGAAACTGAGAAATGAAAGAAAAGAGAAATGAATCAGAAATATTAGCAATGAAAAACTTTTAAGATGACAGAAGCCATTACTAATGAAATATAATTGAGTAGAAGGCATATCATGGATTGAATGAAAGATTTAAAGAAGTTTACCTTCCAGCAGGAATAAAGAAAATAAATAATCACAACCACAAAGTGTAAGAAATCAGGGACATGATAAGACAAAACTTAAGAATCCAGAAGATAGGGCTAGAGAGTTGGCTCAGTGGTTAAGGCACCTGCCTGCAAAGCCTAATGACTGGGGGTTGATTCCCTAGTATCCACCTAAAGCGAGATGCACAAAGTTCATGTGGCTGGAGGCCCTCATGCATCGTTCCCTCTGTCTATATACCTTCAAATAAATATATATTTTTTAAAAAAAAATAATCCACAGAATAGGAAAAAAGTCATACAAAATAAAAGTAAACTAGATGTTTACAAGATTTCTACACAAAATATATTTGTGCTTAACATACACACACCCATGGGTTTGGGAGAAGATCCAATGGCAGACTGAAGACTCATCAGGTTGAATGAAAATTACACAAGTGAGAAAAATATGTGTCCCCTCAGCAGTGCCAGCTAGTGCAGAGCTCACACCGGCTCTTCAGAGAGACACAGGATATGCTGCACCCCAGGAGTCTGGGCCTGTGAGCAATGCTATCAGGCATCTGGGCAAGATTACCAGGCCTCCTCTTCCCTCCTCTCACTTATCCAGCTCTGCTGACTAAAGCACAGACACTCTTGTGACTAGGAAAACAGAATCACCTGAATACCAGGCTTCGGATCCTGCCATTCCGACATATTCCTTCACATCAGGAAGTTATTGAATATGAAGTGGAAAGGCATGATGAAGGGAGTAGAACAGAGACCTGGGAACATCATGAGGACAGGCTTGCGCAGCTGCCTGTGGTGAAGGCACATCCATGCAGCTGCTTTCCCCTTGGATCTCCTCTGTTGACTAAGGGACAAGTGAAGACTGGTGATCCACGCTGAAAGTGGCTGCAGGGACCCAGAACTGATGTGTGGTCCTTATAGCTGATTCTGCACCATCCTTCTCTCGGGAGTCTAGACAGTAACCGAATAATACCAGCCAGGGACCGACGCTGAACTTTGAAAAGAATGCGATTAGGAACGGCCCATTGCGTTCAGGAATCTGTTCTCATGCACAAAGCCAGCAAGTACACCAAGAAACAGGTTGTACTTTCCAGGCTGACTCCTGCTGGTAAGGCCAGGGCACTACATCTGAAGACTGCTGATTTCTAACACTAGGTGACCTTCTATCAATAATGTTCCTGTAATTTGAAAATGTTCAGAAAGTGATCATTTTGGATTCCAAGTTGTTTTCCCAAATGTGTTGTTGACTCTGCTGGTGAAAAGAGGGGAGGGAAAGACCGGGGACGGTCTTAGAACCCAGGGCCCCCAGGGCCCTGTCGATCACCACAACCCTCTTTTTCATACCTGCACAGGCGTCATTGTAATTAGGATGAGAAAGTTTCTGGGCCTAGCAAATGATGGGACACCAGGGAGATGGCAGAGCTGGCCTCAGGGATGGAGATGTGCAGAAGGAGCCCTTCTCCCCTGTGAAATTACAACTTATGACAGTGACATCTTGACAGCGGTGGGAGTTGCCCTTGAACACTGGAAACAAAGGAGGGAGATAAAGGGTCTGGCTGTGAGCCCTGAGAGCGCCCACCCTGAGCGCAGCACACAGGCCGCACAGGTAAGTGCTCCCGCCCTGAAGACGCAGCTCCTGTGGTCTGGAGGGGAAGCTGGGAGTCGCTCAGGAACAGGTAGTAGGAGAGAAGGTCTGGGATCCCTTGTCACTGTTGACGAGGAATGTACCAACACCAGATAGAAAAGGACCTACACTTCACAACTGCCATCCAGAATTCTGTTTCAGAGTCGTGAGGGAGCCCGTAAGCATCACTGTGTATGTTCAGAGCTGTTCATCACACAGGGAGGGGGGAGGGATAGGAGAAGCAGGCAGATGTCAAGATGTCATTTTACTTGGGTGTGGTGTGTGTGGAAGCATTTAGGCTCTGCACTTTATTAACATCCATGGATTTTTTTTTCCCCCTCAGAACAGTAAAATTTTATTTAAACTGTATCTTATATCTGGTGACAATCCTCGTGATGGAGCTCTTTGTCACTATTTTTATTTTATTCTGGATGTTTTTATTTCCCTAACCCAAAATATACCACAGTGTATAATTACAGAATATTTTGAAAAGAAACTAACCAAAGAACACAAAATAACACAAACCATGGCTATTAGACTCATTTGTTTAATGCTTGCTGGGCACTTCCCTAAGCACTGTGTGACTACACTCATTGGCTCTTCACAGTATAAGTACGTGGCCCATAACAACATCCCTAGGTTGGTGGGTTGTGCATATGCCTAGTAGTGTGTTCACCATCATGTATTCAGAAACTGGGAAAGCAGGATTTGGCATCCAGTATGGCTGATGATGGAGATGTTCTTATGAATTAGGAACTTTACTGTTCTCGGGTTTACAGATCTGTTAGGCGCTTGTAGACTCTCCTGATCCTCACCAGTCATTTCCTAGAGAAAATGCTGAATTTACAAGCATCACATATACTTTCTTATTTTTGTTAAATGATTGCAGGGGGGGGGTGATGCTTACCAAAGCTTATTAAAATATACACATGAACTTGAAGAGTTGACATATATTCATGGATTATCCTGGCCAGCATTCACGCCGATTAGAAAGACAATGACAATTTCCTTATTCCAAATTCTGTTATTGATGTGTCAGGGAACAGAGTGGTACATCTAACATATTTATCTAATCATAAGAAGATCAGTACAGGGACATTGCCAATTAAAATTAGCCACAGTATATAAATCTCTTAAAGTATAGTGGATATCATTCACTGGATTGGTGGAAGCTTGAAAAATTCTTAGCAAACACATGAGGATTCATTAAATACACGGCTGTGTTGTGTCACCCAAAGTGAATGGACTTCCCCATGCCATTCAGTTTTAACAATCAGAAGAAAACAGACCAAGACAAACCTGTCTCCAAGTTAGCTTGTCGTTACATCTCTGTGATCCATGTGCACTTTGAAAACCTAGAGCCTCATTTAATAATTGTTCATAAATATTTTTGACCCTGTAATAGCAGTCTTTGTGCTACATATCTTAGATGGAAGATACTAAATCAGTGTCTCTCAGATGTTCTCACAGATGTCCTGTGCAGGAAGGCAGCAGATCTCAGACAACGCTGTTGAAATCGGGGAAAATGTACAGGACTAACCTGTGAGTTGTTTTGTGATGAGGAGCAACTGGTAGCTAAGATGGGAGGCGGCTGAACAAAGATCAGCCTGGGATATTGTGTATATTCCTGTGACAAGGTAAGTGCCAATGTTATATGTATTTGTGGGAAGGGGAAAGTAATCAGAAATAAGTTCAATTTAGGTAAGATGACAAGCTGTGGAGAAAAATAGAAAAGTCAGTCTGACATGTAGCAGTAAATATTTGTAACAAGTAAACTAATGAAATGTATTTTTACTTCAAAAGATTATATTGATTATAACATAGGAGAAGAAAAGGGAATTTTAAAAAAGGATGGCATCTATAAAGTGGCCACATAACACAGTGAGAGATATAAGGGAATGTTGATTCACAGGCTGAGAATTTTTGAGTGAGAAAATAACTACATTAACAATCCTTCAAAGACAAAACATGAAACTGGCAAGACGTCTTTGGTTGGAGTGTGTAAGAGCAGACTCTGAGCAGGGAACTCCTTTCCTGGGGTTTTGCTGGTGGAGAAACTGAGAAGAACCTTGGGAGGAAGAAAGCAATGAGGCTTAATGTGACACTGCACCCCTGTAAAAGACTGGAGCACAAATCTTACCAGAGAGTCAGTGTCACCTTCAGGACAGGGGCAAGGTCTTTTCTACTCCCCTATGTCACTATCCTCTGTGTCACTTATGGACAAAAGACACGGGGAGAAGAGTTATGCCATGAAATTATGCCCCGAGACTACTACACATTTGGTCACGACAACGATGGCTGCATATGCGGAAGGAAGGAGGACTGGGGTGACATTCCAGTTCATGAGACACCGTGTATTAGGTGTGAGGAGTGAAGGGAAGATATAGCTCCAGATGACACTGAGGATCACTAAGTGATGCCACATGTGTAGCCTTTGTCTGGGAAGCGAATAGGCAAATGGATTTCAGGTGTGAGGGGTGCAAAGTAGGCTCTCCTGGGAAGGCAGGTAGATGTGCGTGCAGAGGATCTGTGTCCAAGGTGTGTTGGATCCATGTGTGAGGTGACAGTGGAAGCAAGTTGAGAAGAAGAAAACCAAAGAATATGATCAGGTGTCTGCTATTAACCAACCATGTACACTGACATATTTTGTAACCCATTCCTATCATTAGAATAAACAGAGAATTTTACTTGTGTTTCCCACACGTTTTCTCCTAGCTTTATGCAGGAAGTCAGAAGATGATTTGGCAAAACCTTATCTGGACATTAATCTTCCTTTCTCTTAATGGATTAGGAATTATGGGGAATATCCTAATACTTGTGAGACATGTATATACTTTTGTCACTGGGACTGAGAAAAAACCCATAGACCTTATCCTTATTCACTTGGCATTTTCAAATATGACAATTATTTTTAGCATTGAAATCAAAGATACAGCCACAGCTTTTTATTTCAGGAGTTTCCTTAGTGATGTTGGTTGTAAAATTGTGGTTTATCTTGGAAGAATGGCTCGAGGACTCTCCATCTGCACCACCTCTCTCCTCAGCATGGTCCAGGCTGTCACCATAAATCCAAGGATGACCCTGTGGAGAAAACTCAAACCACAGACTACATGGCATGTTCTTCTCTATCTCCTCCTCTTTTGGCTCTTCAATTCTCTGATAAGCTCCAACATGTTGTGCTATGTCACAGCAGTCAGTACTGTGAACAGATCTGGAGTTGGCATGTATGGTGGGTACTGCTATATGCAACCATCTAGGCTAATAGTGAGGTGGCTTTTCCTCTCCCTCATGGCTCTCCGTGATGTCATCTTCCAGAGTCTCATGGGCTGGAGCAGTGCGTCCATGGCTCTGCATCTGTATAAACATCACAAGCAAGTCTCCTACCTTCACAGTTCCAAGTGTGTAAATAATTCCAGCCCAGAAATCAGAGCCACACAGAGCACTCTCATTCTGATGACCTGCTTCCTTTTCTTCTATTGGGTAGATTTTATTTTTTCCTTCTACATAGGTTTCATAGTGGCACATGGTTCCATCATCTCAATTACTAAAAGTTTTTTAGAACTTGGTTATGCTGTTCTCAGCCCCTTTGTACTGATCAGCAGAGATGTCCATGTTGCCAAATACTGTAGTGTGCACCAAGTGCAAAAATCATGTTCTAAATTCATATCTCCATGAACTGAAAGCATATATATTAAGAATTTCTTATTCTTTCATAATTTTAAAGATATATATATATATATATATATATATATATATATATATATATATATATATGAATATGAGTTGGTCCAAGTGCTGTTAACCTCTTGCCTCTGTGATTATAGGAAGGAGCAACTACACCACTCCTGACCTAATATCCTAATATATCAGAAATTTTAACTGGGTTTACAATAGTGGATTTACTTTACAAAATAAGTCTGGTAGTAGGCAATGTAAGAGTAGTTTAGTGCTTTTAACAAGTTGAAAGGGTAAGGTACTATTGTGATCCACTAGACCATCCATCTTGACACAGATTTGGAGTAAGATAGCTCTTTTCTAGTAGGTAGTTAGCTAGGGACTGACCCACAGAAACACGCTGCCACCTTTCCTGCCGTGGCAGGACTCAAACTCACAAGTGATCCAGCCTTACCCAAGATGGCTGAAAGCCCTAAGCAGTAGCTTCCTGGTTCTTTCTCGGCTTAGCATATGCATGGGTTAGCTTTTTCTGAATAATACTCTAGAACCCACCAACTCATCAGGTCTCTCCCTTACACACCTGAGCCTGATGGTGAGGCTCTGGCTGTCAGTGCTTGCTGCTATTGGTTTTTCTTTCTCTGCTATGCTTCTTTCTCCATTAACAGTGTTTTCTCTGAATTCTGCAAGCCTGAAATAAACTCTTTCCTCCCATAAGCTGCCTCTGGTAAGGTGTTTGTCCCAGTAATGAGAAAGTAACTGCAATAGGAAAACTGGTACCAAGAAATGGGGATATTGTTGAGATGAATCTGACCATGTGGGTTTAGGTTTTTTAGGAGTTTATGGCATGAAGAATGTGGAAAGATGTGGTACTTTGGACTAGAAAAGACTTCTAGGGTTATAAGTAGCATTTGATGGGCTATTCTGGTGAGACTGTGAAACTGCTAAATGCAGAGAGAAGTGTGGACTGTGAAGGTTTGGCTTGTTAAATTTCAAAGAGAAAAGAGGGAATTTTGTTGGTACAAGGCTTGAGTAAAGGTTGGCTACTTGAGTAAAGATTAGCTGTGTTCTTCTGCCTATATTCAGAATATAGAATATATTTAATATAGCTGAAATTTAAAATCAACGTACCAGTATGGTGGCAAAAGGTATAGAACAGAAAGATATGAAAGATATATGGTTTATCACAGGAAAAATTCAAGCAGACTGGGTGTGGTGATACACACCTTTAATGCCAGAACTTGGGAAGCAGAGATAGGAGGATTGCTGTAAGTTCAAGGCCAGCCTGAGACTACATAGTGAACTCCACATTATCCTGGGCTAGAGTGAGGCCCTACCTCAAAAAAATGAAAAACAAATGAAAGCAAATTTGAAGTTACTGGCACAGAAACTGGTTTTATGTTACTGATGCTACAATTAAGTTAGTTGCCACCTTTAAGGCTAGGCCAACTGTTTTGTATTTAAATAATAGAAATTATGGTAGAAGGTGAAATCCTCCCAAGAAAGCCTCATATGAGTAAGAATACAAATTCTTGGGCTGGAGAGAAGGCTCAATGGCTAAGGTGTTGGCCTGCAAAGCCAAAGTATCTCAGTTCAATTCTCCAGGACTCACAGAGATGCACAAGGGGGCACATGCTTCTGGAGTTCATTTGCAGTGGCTGGAGACCCTGGCACACCCATACACCCATATTCACCCTCTCTCTCTCTCTCTATCTATCTATCTCTATCTCTATCTGTCCCCCTGCCCCTGCCTCTTTCTCTCTCTCTCTCAAATAAATAAATAAATAAACTATATTTTAAAGAAAAGGAACTCAATGAGCTGGAGGGATGGCTTAGCAGTTAAGGTGTTGGCCTGCAAAAAAAACCAGGTTTGATTCCCCAGGACCCATGTTGGACAAATGCACAAGGGGGGAGCATGCATCTGGAGTTTGTTTGTAGTGGTTGGAGGCCCTGGCATGCCCATTCTCTCTCCCTCCATCTTTCTCTGTGAAATAAATAAATAAAATACTTTTTTACAAAAACAAAAAAGGAACACAAAACACAAATTCTTTTGCAAGAAGGATACTTGAAGAAAGACTTATAAAGAAATAAACCTGCCAAGGTTTATTTCCCTCTGGATTCACAAATATGCTTTGCCATGTACCTGATACTGATTTTAGAAGCATGAAAAAAATGCAAGGAAGCAGGTCATGAAATGCAACACATTTTGATTTTTGGAAATGGCTCCTGGGAAAAGTACAGCAGGGTTGAAGTTTCTCTGTGGAGGCCAAGTACAGCCGTTGCATGAAGGGGAACTGCTTCTGGAAGCCTGTGCTGATGTGCAACATGGAAAAGAGGGTTGAAATGCCTGCATCAGAGGCCAGCTAAGGCAAGCGTGTGGAGCTGTGATGATGAACTGTGGTTTGCAGTGGAGAGCCAAAGGTGATTTGGATATGCTAGGACTCTGGCACAGCTGCCATGGAGAGATGCTGGCTCAGGATTGCATGCTGCTCAGACCAGTTGGTGGGGCAAAATCAAAATAACAAGGGAGACCCTATTTCGATCAGGGTGACAAGAGAGGACAGACACTACAAGGTTATCCTCAGACATGAACTCCATCACACACACACACACACACACACACACACACACACACACACCATTTTTAAGAGTACAAATTATAATATTAGTCCCCAACATGGTATGTAGACATACGACTTTATGACATATTCAGGGTAAGCTCAGTAGTGCCGAGTGGAAGGTTCATATTGATTGAGTGCTATTAAAATGTCATTGTTGGTGACTTTAAACTTGATTACTTGTCAAGTTTCTGCTTTACATGAAGTTACTATACTTTATCCTTTTTATGATCTTTGCAATAAGCCACTCAAATCAATTCTTACTTAAGGGGAGAACAACAAAAACCCACTTTCTGGAGAGGAGAGTATCTACAGAAGTCATTCAGAGTATTCATTCTGTAATGAAAATATGTCCCTTCTTCACCATGTATTCATTTACTCAGCCACCTATTTATACAAGCCACTGCTAGTAGATTTTTATTTTATACTTAGCTTCTAACCCAATGACACATGAACTTTTTTTGTTGTTTTAGATGTGTGTGTGTGTGTGTGTGTTTTCTTTTCCCCCTACATACATGCTTGGAACAGTGGGAATGACAGTAAAATTATTTATTGAAAGATAGGCATAATAAAAGGTGTCAATGCTACCCCTGGTGGTTACTCTACTTCACAAATTACTTGTGGATGACAATAATTATTGAGGATATTAAAACCTTGAGCAAGAAATCACTTCAATTAGCATGCTTCCAGTTATCATGTGGATGTTTTATATGAATTATCCAAAGAATTCTGTCAACCTGAGAGGCACTTGATATGTAGATAATTTACTTTATTGTATGATATGTTTGTGATTAACTCAAGGAGAATTATTTCTCTAATAAATAGAAGTAGTAAAAGTGACATTATAATAGAGTAATCTAATAAACATACCTCCTAAATTTAGTCCATTTCTGAAACATTTTAGCAAAATCTTGGAAATTGCAGTGGAGAGATGGATTGGTGGTTAAGGCACTTGCCTGCAAAGCCTATGGACCCATATTCAATTTCCCAGTACCACATAAGCCAGCTGCACAAGGTGGTGCATGCATCTGGAGTTTATTTGCAATTACTAGAGACCCTGGCATTCCCATTATCTCTATTTATATTTGCCTCTTCCTGTCTCTCTCCTACTGTGTCTCAAATATGTATGTGTGTGTGTGTGTGTGTGTGTGTGTGTGTGTATAGGTTTTTTGAGGCAGGGTCTCACTCTAGCTAGCCCAGGCTGACCTGGAATTCACTATGTATTCTCAGGGTGGCCTCAAACTCACGGCGATCCTCCTACCTCTGCCTCCTGTGTGCTGGGATTAATGGTGCACACCACCACGCCTGCCTTTAAATAAAATACTTTTTAAATAAAGGTCAAAACTATTTTCCTATAAGATGAACAACAAGCTACCACTGTCTGCTCATCAAAGTAGTTAACTATACCTGGTACTAAAATGAGTAAACCATCTAAATAAGAAAGCAAAAGGGAATTGTATCTATCCTTTAAAACTATAGTGTTTTGTACATATAAAACCTTAAAGATCCTATGTGATTAAATTTTAACTCAAAATGGATGTAAGACAAGTGTGTAAGGAGTAAAATTACAAAAGTTTTAAATCCTAGAAAAAGAAAGTTTATGAAATCAAACTGGGCAATGATTTGACATCAAAAGCAGTCAAGGAAAAAAATGGTGGTTGGATTTATCTTTCTTATAGAAACAAAGATTGTATTTTCCTTCTCAGTTGCTATACAAGTGGTACATGCACAATGGGTGCTTTGGATTAAACTCTAGCTCATTGTGCCTATGCTGTCATCCAGGCACACAAACCAAGGAATTTAGAGGTAAGTCAGAGCAAGTGACCAGAGTGACTCGTCACTGCATTGTGGTTCACTGCTAAATGTGTCTTCATCATCTCACATGCCTGGTGCAGAAAGTTAGAAGGCGTTATCTGTGTTATGAAATCTCTAATGCTTAGATTTTCTTTTGGTCTATATAAGAGCTGTGAACACAGTACTCAAGGTAGTTCTGACATCTACACACACACACACACACACACACACAAACACACACACATCAAGATCCAGTGCCCTACTGAGGTACTGAGGAACTCATCAGAACTGAGTAAACATGACAAGAACAACAGGAGTGTGTCCCCTCAGGAGCATCTGATAGCCCCTGCTTTATACTAAGTCATCAGGGCAACACAGGATGCAGCAGAAGGGAGGCCTGGGTCACAGTGTTGTGGACACTGTAAGCCAACACTTCCAGGCTCTGCAAACTTGGTGGGGTCTCTGGACAAGTTTAGGAGTCCTCTTATGCTCCCTCAGCCTCTCGTTCCCACTTATCCAACTCAGCAGACAAGAGAACAGATTTGCTTGTGGACAGGAAAATGGTGTCATGGGAACTGGGTCTCAGATCCTGACATTCCAACAGTTTTTCTTCACACTGGTAAGAGGAGAGGGAATATCAGAGATGAGACAACATCATGAGAACAGGTCTTTACAGGTGCTTATGGTGAAGGTACAGCCAACAGCTTTCACCTTGGACCTCCTCTGTTAACTAATAGACAGTTGAGGGGCAAGTATGTTGTTTTTGTAAATTTTTTTAAAATTTTATTTATTTATTTATGAGAGAGAGAGAGAATGGGTGTGCCAGGGCCTCTAGCCACTGCAAATGAATTCCAGATGTATGTGCCAACATGTGCATCTGACTTACATGGGTCCTGGTGAATTGAAGCTGGGTTCTTTGGCTTCTCAGGCAAGCGCCTTAACTACTGAGCCATCTCTCCATCCCCAAATGTTATTTTTAAAATGGAATTGGGAATCCAACACTGATGTGTGGTCATCACAGTTGATTATGCACTATTTCTGCCCTCTGGGTCTGTATAGTAACTGATGAATCTGAGCTTCCAGAAATCAAAAACATCATTTGACAGTGAACAGTGAAAACACAGTAACAGGAAAGGAAGAAAAAAAAAAAAGATACAGAACTCCTCAAATGTAAGAACCAAAGGAGAGGAAGTCTGTTTTGTAACACTGTCTTCTAGACCTAAAGTGGCTGTGGTACTCATGACCTCACAGTAGCTGACACTCCCTACAGAAGACATGCATAACAGGAGGCATGACATCAAAATGATGACATCAAAATAGAAGAGAAGCTACTTGAAAAGAAGGTATTCAATGGATGGAGGTTTAAAATGGGGAAAGGAAGAGTCAAGAGAAGGGATTATGATCATGGTATATTATCTGTATCGATGGTCATTGTCAAAAAAAAGTTTTTAAGGTAGGCATGGTGGTGCACACCTTTAATCCCAGCACTTGGAAGGCAGAGGTAGTTAGAATTGTCATGAGTTTGAGGCCACCTTGAGGCTACATAGTGAATTCCAGGTCAGCCTGGACTAGAGTGAGACCTTACCTCAAAAAAACAAATATTAAAAAAAAAAAATTTTTTGTAAGGTGTACAACTTGACTCTTTACATAAAATCAGCAGTGGATTGAGATAGTAACTTCCAGGAAGTTCCCCTGCTGCTAAGTGCTGGACATCACAACTGAAGACCAGCCACTGATTCTAGCACCTGGTGACCTTTTATCAATAGTTATTATTATTTTATTACTATTCTTGGTTTTTCTAGGCAGGGTTTCATTATAGCCCAGACTGACCTGGAATTCACTATGTAGTCTGAGGCTGGCCTTGAACTCAAAGGAGTCCTCCAATTTTTGCCTCCTAAGTGCTGGGATTAAAGGCATGAGCCACAACACCCAGCTACCAATGTTATAATACTTTGAAATGTTGAGAAAGTGATCACTCTGAATTTTCCAATGTTCCTTTCACATTGGTTTCTGGCTTTGTTTATGAAAGGAGGGGAGGGGCAAGCCTGGAACAAAGGGCAGGAAGCCAGGACCCTCGGGACACTGTTGTCATCACAGCCCTCCTCCTCATGTCCACACTAGCACTGTGATTAGGATCAGAAAGTTTCTGGGTACTGGAAATGTCAGGACACCAGGGACATTGCAGAGCTGGCCTTTGGGATAAAGATATGCAGAAGGAGCCCTTCTCCCCTGGTGAAGTCACAACTCCCACGGTGACATCTTGACAAAGTGAACACTGGGACCCCAGGAGTGATAAGGAGGGTCTGGCTGTGAGCTGTCAGAGCGCCCACACTGAGCACGGCACAGACGGCACAGGTGAGTGTTCCTGACGTGGTAGAAGCCCCCGCCTGTGACCTGGGTAGGGATGCTGTGAAGCAGGGCAGGTCAGGGGCATATGGTGGTGAAGAAGGGCTTGGGTTACTTCTCACTGTGGAAAAGGAAGGTAGTCAGAGCAAGGAGAATAGGGTCCATCCTCTTCGAACGGCCATTCAGAATTCTGTCGCGCTGTCATGAGGGAGCCTGCGTGCTGCAGTGTGTGCCCCGTGCCAGAGCTGCCCATGCCACAGGCCAGGGAGGGGTAGGCGGCACAGGGTGGCATTTCACCTGTGTTTGAGGAAGCGCTGATTCTCTGCAGTTTCTCCACAGCTCTGACTGGTTTTCCTCTCACAGCAATGAACATTTTATTTAAACTGTATCTCATATCTGGTGAGCATCAGCCTTCTCAGGAAGTAACTCTGGTTTCATTCTTTATTAATGTTTTCATTCAATTCTTGCGTGTTTCCCTTTCCTAGACCCAAAGTATAGCATAGAGAATGATTACTGAAAGTTGTAGAGAAAACTAACTTGAGAACACACACTGCCTCTAGGGATGGTGTAAGAGCATGTTGATTTAATGCACGCTGAGCACGTCCCGAAGCATGCATGCCGCTGCTCTCGGTGCCCTCACCACCCCTAGGTTACTGGTTCTTTGAGACTCCTAGTAATATGCTTAAAGTCATGCATTCAGGATTTGACATACAGAATGACTGAGGGAAATGACTTGTTTGTCAGTCATGGATTTTTTCTTTCTCATATTTAGTGATCTCTCCAGCACCTGGAACTTGTTTGCTCCATCAGCTTTCACCACCATTTTCTAAAAACATAAAATAAAATAATGCTGAATTCACCAGAATCACAAAGGCTGCACTCTGGAATTTATTTTACTTATTTGAGAGACAGAGAGAAAGAAAGAGGCAGACACAAAGAAAGAGAGAGAGAATAGTCATGCCAGGAACTTCAGCTGCTGTAAACAAACTCCAGACATTTGCACCACTTTGTGCATCTGGCTTATGTGATTCCTGGGTAATCAAACCAAGGTCCTTTGGTTTTACAGGCAAATGCCTTAACCACTAAGCTATTGCTATGGCCCTGGGATTTCTTAACTGTTGCAAGGAAGAAGCTTGAGGAAGCTTCTTAAAATAAACACACAATTGTCTCTTTCTTATCTATTTATTTTCAAGTAGAGAGGAAAGAGAAAGAAGATGGGTGCACCAGGACCTTTGGCTGCTACAAACAAACTCTAGATGCATGTGTCTCTGTGTATCTGGATTTATGTGGGTACTGGGGAATCAAGCCTGGGTCGTTAGGCTGTTTAGGCAAGTGCCTTTACCACTGAGCCATCTCTCCAGCCCCCACATAAATTTCTTTTTACAACAGCCAGCCCTAGAGTAGACATATATTCATGTTTTACCCAACCTCGCTATGGCACTGATTAGAAAAGCAATGAAGGACTGTAGATATGGTTTAGTGGTTAAGGCATCTGCCTGCAAAGCCAGAGGACCTAGGTTCAATTCCCAAGGACCCACGTAAGCCAGATGCACAAGGGGTGCATGTGTCTGAAATTTGTTTGCAGTGGCTGGAGACTCTGGTGTGCCCGTTCTCTCTCGGTCTCTCTTCTATCTCTCTCTCTCTCTCTGCTTGCAAATAAATAAATATATCTTTAAAAAAGAAAAGCAATGAAAATGTCCTCATTACAAATTCTGTTATTGTTGTTTCAAGAACAGAGGGGTGAACATAAACACTTCCTCATCATAAGCATATCAATACAGAAACAGTGCAAACGCAAATCCACCACAATTTATAAATTTCTTAATGTGCAGTCAATGTGATTCACTGGATTGGCAGAAGGCTGGGCATTCTTCTCTTGGTACAGGTGGGGACAGAGTGAAGAGCCCACTGACTGTGTCACCCAAGGTGGACTGACTTGTCCTTGTCATTAAGCTTTGGCAAGCACAACAACAAACACCAACATAGATATTTCTCCAAATTGGCTTGTCAGAGCTTCTCCGTGATAAGCATACCATTTTAAAGCTCAGGGCCTCATGTAGAACTTCTTCTTTAACGATTTTTAACCATGTAATACCAGGTGTTGTGCTTGGTTGTTTAGACACTAAAACCGTCTCTCTGTCCAGGAAGCAGATAAACAGACAATACTGGTGAGTTCCGAGAATGTGTACCTGACCAAAGCCTAAGTTTATTTCTGTATGATGGCTACCTGGTAGCTACAAAGGGTGGTGGTTGAGGAAATGTCACTCTGGATTTGTTAGGTATATTCCTGTAGCAAGGAGAGTGCCAATGTTACATGTGTTTGGAGGAGTTTAAAATAGTCAGAAATAAGTTGCTTTGGAAAGGATGCTAAATTGTGACAACAATGTTCAGACAGACATGGAAAGTTAGATGTGTTTTTAAGAGATAAAACAGATGAATAGATTTCTCCTATAAAAGCTCATTTTCACTCTAACATGGAGCATGGAGGGAAAATAAATAGAAAAATATAAGACCGTTTATAACGCTGCCCCACATCTGTATATGATTTCAGGAATTATTGACATAAAGACTGGGGCACTTTGGGTTGAGAAATTGACTAGATTTAAAAGTCCCTAAAAAACAAAACACATAACTAACAACTGGTGTCTTTGGTTGGAGTCTATGCACTTGTTCTTTTCACTAGAAGAAAAGGAGATAAACTCACTTCCATTTTTCAATTTTTTATTCTAGTTCTACGAATAAAGTCAGAAGATGATTTGGATTGACCATACCCAGACAATAATCAGCATCTTTATTGCTGTACCTGGAATTGTGGGAAATATCCTGATATATATGAGATATGTATATAATTTTCTCATTGGCCCTGACCGAAAACCCATAGATCTTATCTTGAATCACTTCGCATTTTCAAACATACTCCTTATTTGTAACACAGTTATTAGTGGTACAACCACACTTTCTTATTTCAAGAATTCTCTAGGCAATGCTGGTTGTAAAGTTGTGCTTTTTCTGGGAAGGATGGCTCGAGGCCTTTCCATCTGCACCGCCTGTCTCCTCAGCATGGTCCAGGCTGTCACCATCAATCCCAGGACCATCTGGTGGAGAAAACTCAGACCACAGACGGCATGGCAGTTTCTTCCCTATCTTCTTTCCTTTTGGATCATTAATTCTCTGATAAGCTCCAACTTGCTGTACTATATCACAGCAGTCAGTAGTGTGAACAGATCTGGAGTTGGCATGTATGTTGGGTTTTGTCTTATGCAACCATCTAGGCTAATAGTGAGGTGGCTTTTCATCTGTCTCATGGCTCTTCGTGATGTCATCTTCCAGGGTCTCATGGGCTGGAGCAGTGCGTCCATGGCTCTGCATCTGTATAAACATCACAAGCGTGTCCTCTACCTTCACAGCTACAAGTGTGTGAACAATTCCAGCCCAGAAATCAGAGCCACATGGAGCACTCTCATTCTCATGACCTGCTTCCTTTGCTTCTACTGGATAGATTTCATTTTCTCCTTCTACATGGGTTCCATAGTAGCATATGATCACATAATCATAATGATTAAACCTTTTATCCAATTTGGTTATGCTGTTCTCAGCCCCTTTGTCCTGGTCAGCAAAGATGTCCATGTGGCTAAATCCCCCTGTGCTCACTGCATGCTGAAGTTGTATTCGACAAACAGTTCTCCTTAACTGAAGAATGTTTTGAAGAAGTGCTTTGCTGTAATGATTTACAAAACATCACATTTTAATATGTAAGTGAGTTTGGCCTAAGCTGTCGATCCACCTGCCTGTTTTATTATAGGCAGGTATTGCTATAGCAAGCATTGTCATAATGTTCCATTGGATCTGAAAATTAAAACGAATTAAGGGCTGCAATAGTGGGGTTTTATTTAAAGGAGCTCTGGTATTGGGCAGTCTAAGACGGTTCTATGTGTCCGAGAGGCTAAAAGAAATGCCTTTACTGAACTTCATTCCGCTAGCCACGTCGTGTGGCTTTTGGTTTCTTTACGCAGTGGGAAAACACGGAGTCAATGCTGCTGCCAGAAATCTGTAGTTATATTTTTGCCAAAGCCAGGGTGTAAGAGCAACTCAGGAAGGAAGGGTCAGGGTCGTCCTTCACGCAGGGGGCTCGCAGGGCAGCGCGGACGTGGCCCGGAGGAGCTGACCCCGCAGGCAGGCGGCACAGCAGAGTCCATCCGCGCCCGGTGGGCGTCGCTGCATCCAGAAGCGCTGAGGACGCCGGTGACCATCGCCGCGGTCACACGCTTCGCACCACGGCGCGGACCTGGCCGTGCCGACGAAGAGCGCGGGGACGAGACTCCCTTCCAGGCTCCGCGAGCAGCGCGCGGGGAGGCTGAGCTCAGGGCCTCGGCTCACCGCCCGGCAGCCCCGCTCTCCGCCGCCGCAGCCCCATCTCGTGACTTCTGGCCACTGCTCACGAGGTCAGCAGGGGAACGTCCGGTGCTGGACACGGACGCGGACGCGGACGCGCGTGGGGGAAACCCGAGGACCGAGGTGGAGACACAGGCGGCGCCGCCTTCCCCGCGCCTCGGCCGCGCAGCGTGCGGGACGGGCTGAGAGCGCGCGGGGTCCCGGAGCCTCTGGGCCTGAGCGCTGGGCGGGGACGTCCCGAACTGGGTCTCAAATTCCGAATATCCCCAGGAGAAATTAAAGTAGAGTTTAAAAACCGTCTTAGTCGGGCGTGGTGGCGCACGCCTTTAATCCCAGCACTCGGGGCGGGGGGGGGGGGTCGGGGCAGAGGTAGAAGGATCGCCGTGAGATCGAGGCCACCCTGAGACTCCACAGTGAATTCCAAGTCAGCCTGGGCTAGAGTGAGACCCTACCCCCCGGGGGGGGGGGGTAGGGGGCGGGGGGTGAAATCTTGTGAACGTGCATCGGTGGCGTTGTGGGTGAGATTTGTGTTAGAGTGAGAAATTATGCAGAATTTGCTGACTTGTATATTCCAAACAGTCAATGCTCTTCGTTTTTGAAACAGCATCTCACTGTGGACCGCGTGCTGCCCTAGAACTCCCGCTTCCTTCCTCAACCTACCCAGTGCTGGCATTACAAGCTTGAGCCACTGCTTCTGGTTTCTTTGCATCTATAAAAGCATTAGCCCCTCGTGGTGGCGCTCGCCTTCCATCCCAGGGCTCGGTAGGCAGAGGTTGGAGGGTCGCTGTGAGCTAGCTCTAGGCCAGCCTGAGACTACGCAGAGACTTCCAGGTCAGCCTGGAACTGCAGAGTGAGATCCTACCTTGAAAAACAAAACGACAACAACAAACAGCATTATATGTGGTATATACTTAACCTTGTTTTCAATGGCTTCATAAACACAGTAAGTGAGGTTTTGATACACAATAGAGACCTTATAGTGTTAGCTAACATAGCCATCTGCACAGAGTTATAATGCTTTAGGCAGGATGAGAACACTTTAAATCTCCCTTGACAGATGTCCACTGTGCCGCGCAGGGCTGTCTGCAGCCATTGCACTGTACATAGGCTCTCTGGGCTTACTCGCCCTACATAACTGCCGTTTTACATTCTTTAGCCACCATCCCACCGTTCCCCCACTTCCTGATGAGGCCTGTAAATTAATCCTTCCTAAAAATCCAGTTTTCCTAACACCATGTACTGAAGAGACTATCTTTTTCTCCCATTGTATATTTTTGGTTTTCTTGTAGAAATCTGTTTACGCTGAGTTAATTTCTGGCCATATTCTGTCCCCTTTGTCTATACATCATTACCATACTGCTTACTTGCTATTATCTTGGCACTGTATTTTGAAATGAGCAACAGTGATACTTTCAACTGTTTACTTCACAAGTCTGCTTTTGGTTTTTATAATTACATAATGTCTGCAAAAGTCACTGGAATTGTAATGCATTTTGTGTTTATTCTGTATTTGTTTGGAATGTCATGGGCATATGAATACAAATATAAAATCCTTCAGTACATGAATGTTATTCCATTTGTGTCTTCTCTAAATACTCTCATGGGTGTTTTAAAGATTCCAATAGGCAGATCTTTCTCTGGAGTTAAATCTAGTACTGTGTGTGTGTGTGTGTGTGTGTGTGTGTGTGTGTGTGTGTAGATCTTTCCTCAACTATCCCCCTTACTTGAGGCAGGGTTTCTCTCTGCATCTCACTTTGCTTCAGTGACTGTATCACCAACAGAGAAAGGCTTACACTGCCTTAACCTTGGCCACATGGAAACTAGACAGAAAATCCAGGTGACCCATGGCAAAATGAAGTCTAATATTTTATGCCCATCTGAAAGTTTCCAGCCTGCTTTATATTCATTGTGCTGTCCCTAGACTGACTTCCTGTTCCTGACAATCTTCCTTATGACCACTCTGAGGGTCAACAAAGATAGTGTTCCCTTTTCTTCAAGACTGTCGTCTCTTGAGAAGATGGAAAAGTGGATGGCCATGTGCAAACTCTCTACCCCGAACCACATTCCTTCCAGTCTAACACACACTTCTGTGAGAAGGAAGTATTTTGATTCTCCTAACATGTGAGTCAACTTTGTAGTACATCTTCAAAACTCCTATTTGTGAAAGGGATTGTGATCATATAGATTTTCTGGATGTCTCCATTGACTAGATTAATTTTCTTCTTTTTTAAATATTTTAGTTATTTATTTGAGAGAGAGATGCTTAGAAAGGCAGATGAGAGAAAGAGAATGGGCTCGCCAGGGCCTCCAGCCACTGCAAACAACCTCCAGATGCATGTGCCACTTTGTACATCTGGCTTACATGGGTACTGGGGAGTCGATCCTGGTTCCTTAGGCTTCACAGGCAATCACCTTAACTGCTAAGCCATCTCACCAGCCCACGTTTTCTTCTTAAAGAAATAAGTCAGTTGGTATGTTTTGCACTCAGAAGTGAATTCATCTTGGATCCCCATGCTAGAATCTTTATATTTGAGAAGGGAAAGCTCCTTTAGCCTCACATGCATCCAGCAGATGAGGTTGTGAAATCTGAGTTAAAGATTAAGGAAATAACACACTGTAATTTTGTTTTAGTATTCAATTTTTTAAAATATTTATTTACTTATTTATTTATTTATTTATTTATTTATTTATTTGAGAGAGAAAGAGAGATAGGAGAATGGGCGTGCCAGGGCCTCTAGCTACTGCAAATAAACATCAGATGCATGTGCCACCATGTGTATCTGGTTTGCATGGGTTCTGGGGAGTTGAACCTACATCCTTAAGATACACAAGCAAGTGTCTGACTAAGCCATCTCTCCAGCCCAGAATTTCATTTTTTGAGAAGTTGTTCTCCTGTGTTATAGTCAAGAGAATTAAATTATCTATTACAGATTTTAATGGATAATATAGAAGCATCATTCTCACTTATCATTTCATCTGGTACCATTTTTAAATTTAGATATCACATAGACAGTGCTAACAATCCCTTTTATAATCAAATAACTTTGCTTGGATAACCTTTTTAAATGGTGAAACTCATAAGCTCAGAACAGTAACTGTCAGTTCAACTACACGGAGGTTTCTGAAAATAGTGGCTTCTCCACACAAGCAGTTGTAAATAAATTTTAAGAGTAACTTGGCACCACCCTGAAGCAATTCTAACATCACACTGTTGGGGAAGGTTACCAAGGGAACCCCAGAGTACACTAACCTTACACAACTTGTTTTCAAAAGGACACATTTATTCAGTATCATGATCAGACTATTACAATCAACACCATGTGTTAAAAAAAAAAAAGACTATATTAAAACCCTTTGTTGGAATGCTTTACACTTTTCACAGAATAAAAACTAAAACAGCCTTATAAAGGCACACTTAGGCACAATACAGTCCTCAGGTTTCTTTTATTTTTGTCATACGTATTAGTATTATCTAAACATGCCTTCTTTGTAGCAACTAATGAGTTCACAAATCTGCTGTAACATGTAGCTTCCCTGTCACTTCTCTCCTGCTAAGCTTTTCTTCCTGGCAGTAATTAAAATCTTCTACCACCACCATGGCTGCTGCAGAAACCGCCATAGCCACCTCGGTTTTGTGGCTTGGCAAAGTACTGGCCTCCAGCACCATAAGGGATAGGGCTTCTGCCTCCAAGATTTCCTTCCTGCATGGATCCAAAATATGAAGACTGATGGTCATCATTGCCAAAATCACTGTAGCTTCTGACGCCTTTAAAACTGATTCTTGTATTACCACCACTGTGGTGGTTTAATTCAGGCATCCCCCATAAACTTAGGTCTTCTGAATGCTAGGTTCCCAGCTGATGGAGATTTTGGAATTGAAGACTCCTGAAGACAGTGTATTTTGGGGGGCAGGCTTATGGGTGTTATACCAGCTTCCTCTTGTCAGTATTTGGCACACTTTCCTGTTGCTGTTGTTCATCTGCTGTTGTCTAGGAGGTAGTGTCCACCTTCTACCCCTGCCAGCTTTTCCTCCTGCCACCATTGAGCTTCCCCTGGAGTCTATAACCCAAAATAAACCCTTTATTCCCACAAGCTGCTATTGGTTGGGTGGTTTCTGTCAGCAACGTGAACCTGACTGCAGCAACCACCAAAGCTCCCTCTGAATCCTCTGTTGTTATAGCTCTCATAGTTGCCATTCCCACAATGGCCACTAAGAACCTAGGCAGCCAGACTCTGCTACCAGCGTAATGTCTCTGGTCAAGGTCACTATGCCTTCCCTCGTCCCTCCTCTCACTCCCACTTAACCAACTCAGCTCACAGGAGCACTATGCTCTTGGGCTAGGAAAATAATATTCCCTGAACATTCATTCACATCAGGAAGTAGAAAGGCCACTGGAGAGGGAGCGAAGAACAGAGGTTACAGAACATGGTGGGATCTAATCTGTGCAGCTGCCTGTGGTAAAAGTACATCCAGTTGCTTTCTCCATGGACTTCCTGTGTTGACTAATAGACACATGAGGACTAGCGACATCACTTCCTAAAACTGCTTTAGGGATATAAAACTGATGTGGTCCTTACAGCCGCTTCTGCACCATCCTTCACCTCAGGGTCTAGACAAAAATGGAAGAGGGTGGAGCAATGGCTTAGTGGTTAAGGCACTTGCCTGCAAAGCCTGAGGACCCATGTTCTACTCTGTAGATTCCAAGTTAGCCAGTCGCACAAAGGTGAGGCAAGCGCAAGATTGCACATACCCACTAGATGGTGCAAGCCTCTGGAGTTCGATTTCAGTGGCTGATGTCATAGAGCACCAACTCAGGTTTAGTCACCTCTCTCAGGTACATGGATACACATCGTTTGCTACAAGACCATGACTCAGCTAGATTTACAAAGACTTAATTTTCTTGATCTTTACATACTAGAGGAGCAAAGCTAGTCACATCTGACCAGAGTATGACTATGAAGGTCTCTTGCCAGTGCCATCCGAGTGACCACAAGAGTTCAGTTTCTCATCCCACGTGTGGCACACTTCAGAAAATGAGAGATGACTGCGTTATTTCTGAATCTGTTGTTGATATCGCAGAGAAATACATCTAAAAAATAATCCATTTATAAGCAGATTGATACAAAGTCATTGCAAAATAAGAATTACCCATGAATTATAAAGTCAGGCATGATGGAGCACACCTTTAATCCCAGCACTAGGGAGGCAGAGGTAGGAGGATTGCCATGAGTTTGAGGATTGCCATGAGTTTGAGGTCACCCTAAAACTAATTCCAGGTCACCCTGGGCTAGAGAAAATCCCTACCTCAAAAAACCAAAAGAAAAAAAAAAAAGAAGGAAGCAAGAGAGAGAGAGAGGGAAGGAAGAGAGGGAAGGAGGAAGGAAGGGAGGGAGGGAGAAAGGAAAGAAGGAAGAGAATTAGCCATGAATATCAGGTCTCCATAAAGAGAGTCCTTGTGAGTGGGGTAATTGGCTCATTTACATTAAGCCAGCAAGTTCACCAATACACAGAGAGTGCCTTCCAGGAGCTCCCTGTTCCTCTGATCTGGGTACCACATCTGAAGACTAGATAGCATTTCTTTTTTATTTAACTTTGTTTTATTTTGTTTTTTAATTATTTATTTGAGAGAGAAAGGGAAAGAGAAAGAGAGAGAGAGAGAGAGAATGTATGTTCCAGGGGCTAGAGCCATTGTAAACAAACTCTAGACACCTTGTGCATTTGGCTTATGGTTACTGGGGTATCAAATCTGGTCCGTAGGCTTTGCACACAAGTGTAATAACCACTAAGCATCTCTCTAGTTCCCAGCTACTATTTCTAGCACCTTATGACCTTTTATCAATTTCCTATACTTTGAAAATGTTGAGAAGTGACCACTTTAGATTCCCAGATGATTCTTCAAAACCTGTTCCTGGCTTTGGTGGTGAAAGGAAAGGGAAGGGGCAAGAGTGGAACAAGGTCCAAGAATCCGGTCACTAAGGACACTGTTCGCCATCATTGCACTCCTTCTAATGGCACGACAGGCAGTGCAATTAGGATGAGAAAGTTTCTGGGCTCAGCAAATGATGGGACACCAGGGAGAGGGCAGAGCTGGCCTCAGGGATGGAGATGTGCAGAAGGAGCCCTTCTCCCCTGGTGTAACCACAACTTATGATGGTGCCCTCTTGACAGCAGGGAGATTTGGCCTTGACCGTGGGGACACCAGCAAGGATAAACAGGCCTTGTCTGCAAGCTGTAGGAGCACACACACTGAGCACAGCACAGACTGAGAGGTGAGTGTTCTGGTTACTGCAGGTGCAGCTGCATTTAACGTAGGAAGGGAAGCTGTGAGGCGGAGGAGGTCGGAGTCAGGTGGCTGGAGAGAAGGGTCTGGGCCCTATAGTCAGTGTGGAAGAGGAAGGTGGTAATACTGAGGAGAAGAGAGCCTGTCATTTCACAACTGTCATCCAGAATTCTATTTCAGTGTCGTGATGGAGCCTGCATGCCTCATCACGTAAGGTGCCCTGTGCCAGAGCTGCTCGTTACACAGGCCAGGGCAGGATAGGAGGCACACGCAGATGGGAATTCAACCTGAACTTGTTCTCTGCAGTCCCTTCCCAGCAGTGTGTCATACCCAGTAGAAGAAGCCTTATCATTTGAGCTGTGTATAGGACTTGAAGTCCTTCAGGCTTCTGAGGATTGGGCATACTTGTCTTGTTCATTTTGAATTTTCATTTTACTGAATCCAAACTAAAGCACTGTAAAATAAATTATAAAGAACTCAGAGTAAATGAACTTGAGGATATGTAAGAAAACTAACAATTGTTTTGGAAAATGATTCCTACTCTCTGGGCAATTCCTATGTATCCTATATTCAAGTCCTTTACCTCTTACTATAAAACTTCATGGTACAAAGCAAGATCTCTAGGTTATAGATGAAAATTATATACAGGAAGTCAAATAATGTGTGTTACTTAATGAATATAGAGATTTGGAAAGCCTGGATTTGACTGCAATGGGCAACTATTGCAACCCATAATAATAATCCATAATAACCATAATAGCCCATAATAACCTTGTGAAAGCAGAACTTTGCACTTGTAAAGTTTACATATCTCTCAAGTATCTGGTAGATATAAAACTCACCCACAACATTTGCTGCAGGAATTGGTAACCTGTTTAGAGTAACAGCGACTAGATTTATTTAATGTTACATTCTGGAAGTAACTTCTGACACCTTGTTAAATTATAGATATAAAAACTTACCAGTGACAAGTAGAGTACAAATACACGAGTAGCATTTACATACCAAGAGTGGAATTGACTGGGGATGAAATGATAATTCACTTATTAAAAAGTCTGTAATTGATGCCTCACATAAAAAAGTTTACCCAATAATAACCACAAAATACCAAACATATAAATACTGAGAAGCTGCAAATTTAAATAACCATAAGTTGTAACTTTATTAAAGGATAGTCCATGACATTTAACAGATTTGTTTAATCCTGGCAATTCACTTCAGCATACCTGTGAGGAGACAACAAATATACTGCTGAATGTGTCACCTAAAATAGATTGACTTTTCAAGACCAGTTTTAGCAATCATAAGACACCAACCCAAACTTTCTCCAAATTGGTCTCTAAGATCATCTCCATAGTTACTGCATGCAATAACATAAATTAGCTTTGAAAATGTAGGAGCAGGCCCTAGATAGGTTAAACACTATATACAAAACCACTGTGGGGGGGGTGGGGGGCAAAAGCACTCTCAGATGTTCTCACCATCAAAGGCAGGAAGATAGCAGAACACAACTGACACTGGTGAGTTCAGACGACCAGTGGACATGACTAGACGATGAGCTCATTTGTAAATAATGAGCAACTGGTATCTATGAGATATGCTTGAGCAAAAACTGGCCTGCAAATATGATGTTCTCACAGCATGTAAGTGCCTATGTTACATTTATTTGGTATGAAATTGAAAATAATAAGAAATAACTATGGTATGGAGTTGATGCCCAATTTTGGAAGACAAATACAAGTCAGGCTGACATGTAAAGTTATATATGTTCTTTTAAAAGATTTACTTTCATTTATTTATTTATTAGAGACCAAGAGAGTAATAAAAAAAAAAATGGGCACACCAGGGCCTCTAGCCACTGCAAACAAATTCCAGACGCATGTGCTACCATTTGCATCTGGCTTACATGGGGACCTGGAGAATCAGACCTGGGTCCTTAGGCTTCGCAGGCATGCGCCTTAACCACTAAGCCATCTCTCCTGCCCAAGTTATACATGTTTTGTAGATTTCTGCTTCAAACACTCTCTTTGGGTCTCAGAAAGGGAACAAAGAGAATACCATTTATAACATGGTCACACATCAGTGCATGACTTTAGCCAAGACTGGCTTATAGGCTGGAGCATTTCTTTTTTTGAAAAAAAATTTTTTTGTTTATTTTATTTATTTATTTGAGAGCAACAGACAGAGAGAAAGAGGCAGAGAGAGAAAGAGAATGGGTGAGCCAGGGCTTCCAGCCACTGAAAAGGAACTCCAGACGCGTGCACCCCCTTGTGCCTCTGGCTAACGTGGGTCCTGGGGAATTGAGCCTCAAACCCGGGTCCTTAGGCTTCACAAGCAAGCACTTAACTGCTAAGCCATCTCTCCATAGGCTGGAGCATTTCTGATTGAGAAAGTAATTAGACTTCATCATCACTTTTTTAAAAAATCACCAAGACGTGTTAAAAGTAAGAACTGATCCAATAATTCTTTTCAATGGAATAAACAAACGCAATCTTACTAGTTTTTCAAATGCTTTTTACTAGTTCTATATACTAAGTCAGAAGATGATGTGGAATAACCTCATCCACACAATAGTCTGCCTTGTTCTTATTGGACTTGGAATTGTGGGGAATATTTCAATATTTACGGGACATATATATACTTTTCTTATGGGGCCTGAGAAGAAACCCATAGACATTATCCTCACACACTTGGCATTTTCAAATATGGTCATTATTTGTGCTGCAGTCGTCAGAGACACAGCCATAATTTTATATTTCAAGAACTTTCTAACAGATGCTGGCTGTAAAATTGTGTTTTTTCTGGGAAGGATGGCTCGAGGCCTCTCCATATGCACCACCTGTCTCCTCAGCATGGTCCAGGCTGTCACCATCAATCCCAGGATGACCCTGTGGAGAAAACTCAAACCACAGACTGCAGGACAGGTTCTTCCTTATGTTCTCTTCTTCTGGATCTTTAATTCTCTCATAAGTTCAAGCATGTTGTATTATACCACAGCAGTCAGTGTAACAAACATAACTATACTTAATATGTATCATAGGTATTGCTATATGCTACCACCTGATCAAATAGTGAGGTGGCTTTTCCTCCTTCTCATGGCTCTCCGTGATGTCATCTTCCAGAGTCTCATGGGCTGGAGCAGTGCGTCCATGGCTCTGCATCTGTTTAAACATCACAAGCGCGTCCTTTACCTTCAGAGCTCCAAATATGCAAACAATTCCAGCCGAGAAATCAGAGCAACACAGAGCACTCTCACTCTCATGACCTGTTTCCTTTCCTTCTATTGGGTAGATTTCATCTTCTCCTTCTACATGGGTTCCATGATAACACATGATTTCACCATTGTAGTAATTAAAACTTTTCTACAATTTGGTTATGCTGTTCTCAGCCCCTTTGTCTTAATCAGTAGAGATGCCCATGTTGTTAAATACTGGAGTACTAAATGATGAAATTACATTACACACATTCCTCACGAACTGAAGAATATATATAGTCTTGCTTTTATCTAATAATATAAAAACACAACAGATTTGGTACATAACTGAGCCTGGCCTAAGTTGTCAATCCACTTACCCATGTGATTACAGAAGGGCATTACACCAGGCTTATTAATACTAAGGACTATAATAGTGGACTTCCTTTTTTAAAGAATCTTGTGCTAGGCAATCCGAGACAACTTCAGCATCTCTTAGAAGTTGGAAAAATAACCACTTTTTAAATTTTTTATTTATGAGAGAAAGAATGACAGAAAATGGGTGTGCCAGGGCCTCCAGCCACTGCAAACCAACTCCAGAGGCATACATCATCTTGTGCACCTAGCTTACGTGGGTACTGGGGAACTGAACCTGGGTCCTGAAGTTTCACAGGTAAGCATCTTAACCATTAATCCATCTCTCCAACCCAGAAAAACATGCTTATTGTCCTCCATTCCACCATCCATATCATGAGGCTTTTAGTGTCTTGTTTGCATAGGGAAATAAACGGATGCAACTATACTGGAAGAAATGTGTATTGATTTTAAATCCTAATGCCAGACAGTTTGTTGTGCTGAACAGTGGGCCCATGGCTCTCCACCTTTGTAAACAAAATAGCAAGTCAGGAAGGAGAGGTCAGGGCCTTCCTTCACGCAGGTGGCTCGCAGGGCAGCGCGGACGTGACCCGGAGGAGCTGACCCCGCAGGCAGGCGGCACAGCAGAGTCCATCCGCGCCCGGTGGGCGTCGCTGCATCCACAAGCGCTGAGGACGCCGGTGACCATCACCGCGGTCACACACTTCGCACCACGGCGCGGACCTGGCCGTGCCGACGAAGAGCGCGGGGACGAGACTCCCTTCCAGGCTCCGCGAGCAGCGCGCGGGGAGGCTGAGCTCAGGGCCTCGGCTCACCGCCCGGCAGCCCCGCCTCGCACTTCCGGTCACTTCCTCACTGCTCACGAGGCAGGTGCAAGAACGTCCGGCCTGCGCTCGGGCCTCCGAGGCCCCTGGATCCCGGCCATCTTCCCGGAAGCGCGAAGGCGGACTGGTTTCCGCTGCGCACGCGGGGACGGCGGCGCTGAGGCGCGCAGCGGAAGTCGAGTGGACACTTCCTGCCCAGAAGCCGGGACGCGCGGCCTCATCCGGGATGTGCGAGGGCCGTGGTGGAGTGTGGGGCGCGCAGAGTGGGGGCTCGCCCTGGAGGCCGGGGAGTGCTGGGGGTCCCTCCTGTCACCAACAGTTTGCCATGCTCCCATCAGTGTTTAACGTTTTTCCATGAATAGATCCTTCACTTCTTAGGGCAACTTAGGCCTGTGTTTGGGTGTTTTAGATTTTAAAAGGAACTCTTTTCTTGCATTCATTTCAGATAGATGTGTTGTGATATAACACAATCTGGAGTTCGTGTTTATTTTGTATCTGGATAACTTGTTGAAATTATTTTTTATATTTTATTTGAAATATTTTATTTTATTTACGAGAGGGGCGGAAAGAATGATCACACCAGGACCTCTAGCCACTGCAAAGGAACTCCAGACACGTGGGCCACCTTGTGCATCCAGGAGTTCTCTGGAATTAAACCTGGATCCTTTGGCTTCACAGGCAAAGTGCCTTATTCACTAAGCCATCTCTCCAGTCCTGTTTTTATATTTTATCTTTATTTATTTCGAGAGAGAGAGAGAGAGAGGCAGGTAGAGAATGGGCGCATCAGGGCCTCTAGCTGCTGCAAACCAACTCCAGATGCATGTGCCACCTTCTGCATCTGCTTATGTGGGGTGTTGAACCTGGGTCCTTTGGCTTTGCAGGCAAGTGCCTCAACTGCTAAACCATTTCTCCAACCCCTATTGTTTATATTTTGTTTATTTGAGAGAGGAGAGATTGAAAGTGAAGCATGGGCATGCCAGGGTGTCACCACCTACTACAAATGAGCTGCAAACACCCGGGCCTCTGGTTTTATGTGGGTATTGGAGCATCAAACCAGGACCTTTACACTTTTCAAGCAAATGTCTTTAACTACTAAGTCATGGGTCGGAACCCAGTATTTATTCTTATATCTTGTTGTGTGTCATTATAATTTTCTACATTGTGAGCAGAAAAGTTTTTTCTTTCTTTTCTTTCTTGTATCTGACTATTCTTGCTAATACATGCAATGTTACCTTGAACAGAAATGGAGAAACTGCACACTCACCCTGTACCAAATCTTTTTGTTGTTGTTTTTCAAGGTAAGTTTTCCTGCACAGGAGATATAAGAAAAGATCTATTTGCTTTGCTTTTGATTTTGTTATGAGAAAGGGAGGTGGTGGAAACTTCAGGCAACTAGCAGAAGAATAAGGCCTGTGTGTTGGTAATGACAGTGCAAAGTTCAGAAGATGTGGTGGCAATACAAAGTCACCGAATTTATCATAGGTGTAACTTTACAGTTGGTTTACCATGTAAGATAATAAAATCCACTTTGTTTAAGCCAATTGTGTGTTTTAATGCTACGGGCCTATTACTAAAAGTTTACTGGGGGTGATGAGAAGAATCTTTCCTTGAGATTGCTCATAAAGATATGTTGTAAGTATTATGTTCTAAATATTTCCAGTTATTGGCCATATGAAGACTTCAAAGAGGTGGTGGAGAGAAGAGTTCTGTGTTGTGCTCTTGGTTCAATATGTTTTGCCTTGCCTACTGTCACACTGGGCATTCTCCTCACCTGGGAAACTGCATCTGTGCTACTAGCTCCTAGCCTGGCTGACTGCCAGTGGCTTCTTTAACAGGAGCATTCCCATCCCCAACTCTGTCCTCAAAAATAGAAACACTTAAACCAAAACTGAAAAGAAAACCCTAAATGGAAACATTAGTATTTTGTACTGGACAGACATGTGGAGAATGCAAAACCTTAATTAAACCAGAACAGGGCTGGAGAGATTGCTTAGTGGTTAAGGCCCTTGCCTGTGATGCCTAAAGAACCAGGCTTGATTCTCTAGTACCCACGTAAGTCAGATGTACATGGTGACACATGCATATAGAGTTCATTTGCAGTGACTGGTGGCCCTGGCATGCCCATTCATTCTCATATTCTCCCTCTCTCTCTCTCTCTCTCTCTCTCTCTCTCTCTCTCTCTCTCTCTCTCTCTCTCCCTCTCCCTCTCTCTCTCATATAAATAAATAAATAAAATATTTAAAAAACAAAAACCAGGACACCACTGTTTGGCCTGGAACTCACAATGATCCTCCTACCTCTACCTCTCAAGTGCTGCAGTTAAAGGTGTTGTGTCTGGCTCAACATCCTGCTTTTTAGACCCATGACTCTGTCCCTAAACTGACCTCTTGCCTCCTATCTATAGTCTTCATGACCCTCAGAGACTTACTAAAGATTGTGTTCCCTCTTCTTCAAGACTGTCACTTATAGGAAAGGTAAAATAGCAAATACCCATGCATAGCCCTTCTACCTCAACCCTAACCCTTCCCAGATTCTCCCCCGCCCCACACACACACCACCAAGTTTTACAAGAAGAAAACATTTTTTTTAAATATTTTATTTTTATCTATTTGACAAAGAAAGAGGGGGAGAGAGAGAGAGAAAGAGAATGGGTGTACCAGGACCTCCAGCCACTGCAAATGAACTCCAGATGCATGCACCCCTTTATGCATCTGGATAACATGGGTCCTGGAGAATCAAACCTGGGTCCTTTGGCTTTTCGGGCAAATGCCTTAACCACTAAGCCATCCCTCCAGCCTGAAGAAAATAGTTTTATTCTCCTAAAATGTAAACCAATTCCAAGGTTCATCCTCAAACTACCTATTTATGAAAGGTATTGTGGAAGTGTACATCTTCTGAATGTCTCCATTGACTAGGTTAATTTTCTTATTTTTTAAATACCTTATTTGAGAGAGAGAGGGAAATAGGCAGATAGAGAGAGAGAATGGGTGTTCTCTAGCCACTGAAAATGAACTCCAGACACACATTCCACCTTGTGCATCTGGCTTTACATGAGTACTGGGGAATTAAACCAGGGACCTTTGCCTTTGCTGGCAAGCACCTTAACCACTAAGCAATCTTTTCTTCCTGCCCATAGATTTATTTTGTTCTTAATGAGGTAAGTCAGTTAACATTTTCTGCACAGAAAAATGACCTTACCTTGGATCCCTGCCCTAGAACCTTCAAAGCTCCTTCAGTTTCCCATTCAGCAGGTAAAAGGTTGTTACCTTTTAGTTAAAGCTTAGGAAGAATACTCATTCTAATTTTGTTCTCCTATTCCATTTTTCAAAGATTTTTTTTCTTTTTCTAAGCAATTAGAAATAAAGCAAATTGAGATCATTTTTATTTTCACTTTTTTTTTGTGTATGCTCTAACCAAGTGAGCTAACCAGCCAGATGAAGTGTCCATGTCTGTCTATCCCTCCTTAGATGTACAAGTGAATGTTATTTTGTGGAAAAAGGAGGTTTTTAAAAAGTTCATGTTAGTGCTAGGAAAATGTTTTGAGCTCTCTCTGCTCTATGGTCAAAAAATCTGCATAAAAATAAAATTCTGCAAAGGGAACAAATGACTCAGGTTGCAAGGTTTTGTTGACCACTCTGGAGACAATGATTCTGGACTGTTAGACCACCCAGTGCCAGAATCCACAGAGCTCAAAGTGAAAGGCGCTCCAGGCTCCACAGTGTAGGGTATCCTGGGCAGTTCAGCAGTTTTAAAAGCGGTTTCACCATGGTGAGCACTGACCTCCTCTCCCTTCCCACAAACCATACTGCCGTCTTAAACCAAATTCATAAAGCCACTCCAGGTTTCTGAAAACAATGTGGTGCCCATGAACAAGGTTAGGAGTCCTCTTTCCTCCCTTATCTTCTCAATTCCACCTATCCAACTCAGCCAACAGAAGGACAGCTGCACTTGTGTCTAGGAACATAGTGAAATGTGAATATTATGTCCTGACATCCCAACACATTCCTTCATTACATCTGTGAATAGAAAGTCCACAAGGGGCTGGAGAGATGGCTTAGTGGTTAAGCACTTGCCTGTGAAGCCTAAGGACCCCGGTTCGAGGCTCGGTTCCCCAGGTCCCACGTTAGCCAGATGCACAAGGGGCGCACGCGTCTGGAGTTCGTTTGCAGAGGCTGGAAGCCCTGGCGCGCCCATTCTCTCTCTCCCTCTATCTGTCTTTCTCTCTGTGTCTGTCGCTCTCAAATAAATAAATAAAAATTAAAAAAAAAAAAAAAAAAAAAAGAAAGTCCACAAGGGAAGGAGGGAAGACCAGAGAGCAGAGAGCATCATGGGAACAGATCTACACAGCTGCCTTCTCCTGGGATCTCCTCTGTGGACTAATAGACACATGAGGGCTAAAGGCATATTTCTTGGAATGTAATTAGTTAGAAATCCAAAGCTGAAGCTTGGCGTGGTGGCGCACGCCTTTAATCCCAGCACTCGGGAGGCAGAGGTAGGAGGATTGCCATGAGTTCAAGGCCACCCTGAGACTAAGAAAGAAATCCAAAGCTGAGGTGTTGTCCTACAGATGATTCTGCACCATTCCTATCCTCCAGGTCTGGACAGTAACTGATAATCTCAGATGGTCCAGAGCCAGAAGGTGATGCTGTGCACAAACGTCCTTCCATATAGGCAGGAGTAGATGGCAGCAGAACAGAAGAGAGACAAGTTGGAAGAAGAAGGAATGAAGTGCAAGGCACTTTCAGGGAGTACAAAGAGGAGGGTGGTGGGAAGGGCTATGAATCATGTTATATGTCTATATGTACATGACTTGCCAATAGAAAGTTAAAAAATGGGAACTTCTTATAACATGCATAAATTGACATTTTACATCAAACCAACAACTAGATTAATAAACAGACATTAACTCCCAAGAAGTTTCCCTGCTACTTTCTGCTGGGCACCACATGCACACGTGGTGGCCTTTTACCAATGTTACTATACTTTGAAAATATTGAGAAAGTGACCACTTTGAACTCTCCAGTGTTTCTTTCAAGTTGTTACCTGGCTTTGGTGGTGAAAGGAGGGCAAGATTGAAACAAAGTCCAAGAAGCTAGAGTTTTCAGTACCCTGTTCATCATCCCTCCTCCTCATGTCTACAGTGGCACTGTAATTAGGATCAGAAAGTTTCTGGATTCTGTGAATGGCAGGGCACCAGGGACATGGCAGAGCAGGCCTTGGGGATAGAAGTATGCAGAAGATGCCCATCTCCCCTGGCGAAGCCACAACTCCTCATGGTGACATCTGGACAAAAGTAATAGTTGACCATGAGCAGTGGGACCCCAGGAGTGATAAGGAGGGTCTGGCTGTGAGCTGTCAGAGCGCCCACACTGAGCACAGCACAGACTGCACAGGTGAGTGTTCCCAATGTGGCAGAAGTCCCTGCATGTGACCTGGGAAAGGAAACTTTAAGACCAGACTGATCAGAAGCAGGTGATGGGAGAGAAGGGTCTGGACTCCCATGTCATTGTGAAAGAGGAAGGTGGCAGGATCCAGAAGACCCATTATTTCTCAACTCCCAAACAGAATTGTTTCCATGTCGTGAGGGAGCAGGATCCCGTGTGCTGCAGTGTGCTTGGTGCCCTGTGCCAGAGCTGCTCATTCCACAGGCCAAGAAGGGACAGGGGACTTGGGATGGCATTTCATCTGTGTGTGGGGAAGCACTGATTCTCTGTCATTTCTCCACAGCCTTGACTGTTTTCCCTCACCTCAGTGAAACAGTTTCCAGAAACTGTATTTTATGTGTGGTGACCATCAGCTTTCTCAGGATGGAACTGTTTGCCATTCTGTATTACTATTTTCATTTTATTCTTACGTGTTTCCCTTTCCTATATCCCAGATATAACACTGAGGATAATTACAGAAGGTTGTGGTAAAATAACTAACCTAAGAACACATAATAACACTAGTGATGGATTTGAGAGCATGTCTGTTTAATGTTTACTGAACACTTCCCTAAGAACTACATGCCTCTTGTGTCCTCACATACAGTTGTGTGGTACAACACACCATCTCTAGGTTAGTGGTTCTTAGAGAGGTCCAGTAATGGGTTCAAAGTCATGCCTTCAGGAACTGAGAAATTTAACATTCAGATTGATGAATGTCAGGGATTTTCTTATGGGTCATGGACTTTATCTTTCTCAGGTTTAACCATCTGTCAGGCATCTGGAACTTGTGAACTCCCCTGACCCCATCACTCATTTCCTGCAGAAAATGCTGAATTTACTACGTACACAGACTGCACTTTGTGATTTTTTTTTTCAACACTGGAGGTGAGACACTTGTAAAAGCTTATTGAAATATACATGTAAGCATCTCTTCACAACAGCTATCCCCAGAGTAGACATGTATTCATTATTGCCCCAGTCTAACTATGGCATTGATTAAGAAAGCCACAACAATTTCTTTATTAAAAATTCTATTGTCAATGCGTCAGAGAAGAGGGAAGTATCTACGACATTTATACAACCATAAGAAGACCAATACAGACACCTTAACATTGACATTTATCCACAAATATATTAAAGGATAGTGGATGTCATTCACTGTATTTGTGGAACCTTAAAAATTCTCCTCATACATGTGAGGATGCATTAAATACAGTACTGAATGTTTCACCCAAAGTGGATTGACTTCTCCATTCCACTGAGGTTTGACAGTTGTAAGAACAGACACCAACCCACATATTTTTCCAAACTGGATTGTCAGATCATTTCTGTGATTAGCATGCACACTTAAAATCTAGAACTCAGGGCTGAAGAGAGAGGGCTTAGCAGTTAAGGCACTTGCCTGTGAAACCTAAGGACCCAGGTTTGATTCCCCAGGACCCACGTAAGCCAGATGCACAAGGGGGCACATAGGTCTGGAGTTCACTTGCAGTGGCTAAAGGCCCTGGCATGCCCATTCTCTCTTTGTCTGTCTATCTTTTCTATCTCTCTCACTTTCTGCTTGCAAATAAATGAATAAAAATTCTAAAAAATCTAGAACTCAATTAGCACTTGCTTATAAACATTTTTGACCATGTACTAGCAGGTGTGATGCTATATAGCGTATATTGTAGATATTAAATCTCGCTGTCCTGTGCAGAAAGGAAGCATATACACAGACAACACTGGTGTGTTCAGGGAAAGTGTATGTGACTAAACTCTGAGCTGATGTGTGAATGATGAGCAACGGGTAGCCATGAAAGGTGGTAGATGAGCAAGGTCAGCCTGGATATTTTATATATTTTCCTGTGGCAATGTAAGTGCCTGTATTACATATAATTGGAGTGAATTGAAAGTAATCAGAAATAAGTTTGATATGGAGAGGATGCCAAGTTATGGAGGACAAAAAGATTTCAGGCTGACATTTAAAGTTATATGTGTTTGTAAGAGATGAACCTAATGGATATATTTCTACTTCTCATTATGTTTGGCACAGTTATCAGTGATACTGCCATAATTTATTCTTATTTCAAGATCTTCCTAATGATGCTGGTTGTAAAGTGGTGGTTTTCCTGGGAAGGCTGGCTCGAGGCCTCTCCATCTGCGCCTCCTGTCTCCTCAGCATGGTCTAGGCTGTCACCACCAATCCCAGGATGGCCCTGTGGAGAAAACTCAAACCACAGACCGAAGGGCAGGTTCTTCCATATCTCCTCCTCTTCTGGATCTTTAATTCTGTGATAAGCTCTAACTTGCTGCATTATATCACAGCAGTCAGTACTGTAAACAGATCTGGAGTTCACATATATTGTGGGTACTGCTATATGGCTCCATCCAGGCTAATAGTGAGGTGGTTTTTCATCTGTCTCATGGCTCTTTGTGATTGTAATCTTCCAGAGTATCATGGGCTGGAGCAGTGTGTCCATGGCTCTCCATCTGTATACACATCACAAGTGTATCCTCTACTGCCCCAGCCAGCAGGGAGTTGAACAAGGACCCAAGGGGAAGTTAACCTGAATTATAAAAGGCAAACAGACACAAGAAGGAGACCATGCTAGATGTTTGTCAAGGCCTCAAGAGTTTATTCTTACATGTACGTTTATATAAGGTTGTAGGGGGAAGGGGACGTGGTCAGGGCAAAGATCACAGAGTTACTGGTTAAACCACAATGCCTTTGTTTCTTCATCAGCTACCGGCAGGATGGGGGAGTGTTCAGCCAGGCGTACGATCCCATTGTTTCTGTTAGTTGAGTATTAGGTGAGGAAGTAGAAACTTAACTTGCTATGTGGCGGTTTCCGTTAACATGGCCGAGGTTTGGTTCATAGCTCCCAACACTCTACCTTCACAGCTCCAAGTGTACAAACAATTCCAGCCCAGAAATCAGGGCCACACTGAGCACTCTAATTCTCATGACCTGTTTCCTTTTCTTCTATCGGATAGATTTCATTTTCTCCTTCTACATGGGTTCCATGGTAACATATGATCACATAATCATTATGATTAAAAGTTTTCTACAAGTTGGTTATGCTGTTCTCAGCCCCTTTGTGCTGATCAGCAGGGATGTTCATGTAACTAAATGCTGGAACGCTCACTAAATTCTGTAGTACTGGAAACAACTAATGGAACATGTAGTTTTTTTGTACACGGTCCATTGTGTGTTTCTTTGGCTAAATTATAACAGTAACAGCACAGAAACAACTTATCATTGTACCATAGAAAACTGTCTGTGCTGCCCAGATTCATAATATGTAATGGTCAACTGCATGGCAGCTCAGCAGTGACGCAAATGCATTGGTCACTCAAATTGTTTTTTAAAGTTACCAAAATAGCTCACTTGATGACCTTCTTGTCTGTTTCAGGGCAATGATGTGACTAGGTTACATTGCCCCACCCCCACCCCCCCATTGGGCCTCTAAGAGAGGATATAGCCAAAACAAAACATCCAAAAAGTATTTTTTAAATCTTACTTACAATAGGTACAAATTTTTAAAGGAATAGATTTAATTAAGTAAATAAAAGAGCTCTGTAGTGAAAACTACAAAACACTAATGAAACAAAGAGACAAGATTAATCATGTTAAAATGCCCATATTACCCAGATAGCTCAGTCAGTTGAGCATAAGACTCTTAAAATGCCCATATTTCTGGGCTAGACAGATAGCTTAACAGTTAAGGCACTTGCCTACAAAGCCTAAGGAGCCTGGTTTGATTCCCTAGTACCAGATTCACAGGGTGGCACATGAATCTGGAGTTTGTTTGCAGTCACTAGGGGCCTAGACATGCCCATTCCTTCTGTCTCTCTTTGTCTATCTCACTCACAAATAAATAAATTTAAAATATGCCCATATTACATGAAGATTCAGTGATATCAGTAAACCATTTTTTACAGTGAGACACAGGATACAGCTGTTTTTGACAATGTGTATCAATTCTCCCATGTTCAATTAGGCAGTGTCCTCCTCTCTTCCCTTCTCCTCTCATGACTTATCAACTCAGCTGACAGCACAGATGCTCTTGTGACTGGGAAAACAGAAGACCAGGCTTCAGGTCCTTCCATTCCAACACATCTCTTCACATCAGGAAGTTATTGAATATGAAGTGGAAAGGCACAATGGAGGAAGGGCAGAGCAGAGACCAGGGAACATCATGGGGACAGGACTGCGTAGCTGCCTGTGATGAAGGCACATCCATTCAGCTGCTTTCTCCTTGAATCTCCTCTGTTGACTAAGGGACAAGGGGGCACTAGTGACAGCATGTTGAAAATGGTTTAGAGACCAAGAATTGATCTGTGATCCTTATTGTTGATTCTGCACAATCCTTCACTTCAAAATCTGGACAACAGCTGAGGAATATGAGCTTCTAAAGCCTAAAGAATTGATTGAAGGCTGGAGCAATGGCTCAACAGTTAAAGTGCTTGCCTGAAAAGCCTAACAACCCTGGTTCAATTCCCCAGTGCCTATGTAAAGCCAGATGCACAAAGAGACACATGTATCTGGAATTTGTTTCCCTCCCCCCCCTTCTCACTTCTCTGTCTCTGCTTGCAAATAAATAAAAAATAATATTTTTAAAAAGAATTGATTGACACTGATCATTGAACAGTGACACAGGAAATATGATTAGGAATTTTCCAGTAGGTTCAAAAATCCATTCTTTAGAGGACCCAGATGCAAGTCCAGGCAACTACAGCCATCTTATTTCAACAAAAATGCCAAAAGTTTTCATTGGAGAAATGGCAGCCTCTTTAACAAATGGTGCTTGGAAAATTGGATATCTATATGTAGGAGGATGAAAATAGATTCTTATCTCTCTCCATGCACAAGCATTAAGTCCAAATGGATCAAAGACCTTAATATCAGACCTGAAACTCTAAAACTGCTAGCTGAAAAAAAATAGGGGAAACACGTCAACATATTGGCATAGAAAATGACTTTCTGAATATAACAACAGTTGCTTAGGAAATAAAATCACTACTCAACCACTGGGCCCTCATGAAATTAAAAGGTTTTGTACAGTAAAGGATGCTGTGAATAAAGCAAAGAGGCATCCTATAGAATGGGAGTAAATCTTTTCTAGCTATACATCTGATAGAGGATTAATATCTAGGATATACAAAGAACTAAAAAAACTAATAAGAAAGCAAACAACATGATTAAAATGGGCTGTGTGGGCTGGAGAAATGGCTTAGCAGTTAGGGTGTTTGCCTTTAAGGCCTAATAACTCAGGCTTGACTCTCCAGACCCCACGTAAGTCAGATGCACATTGTGGTGCATACTTCTGGGATTCATTTGCAGTGACCAGAGGCCCTGGCATGCTAATTCTGTCTGTCTCTTTCATAAATAAATAAAAAGTTTAAAAATAGGCTGTATGACTAAATAGATAGTTCTCAAAACAAGAAATACAGATGGCCTATAAACATCTAAAAGCATGTTCTACATCCTTAGATATCAGGGAAATGTAAATTAAAACTACTTTGAGATTCCATCTCACTCCTGTCAGAATGGCTATCACCACAAAAGAAATAACAATGAATGCTGGCAAGGATGTGGAAAAACAGGAACCCTTCTACAGTGGTGGTGGGAATCTAAACTGGTACAGCCATTGGGGAAATCAGTGTGGAAGTTCCTGAGACAGGCAAAAATAGATTTACCATATGACCCAGCTATACCACTCCTAGAGATATATCCTAAGGACTCATCACATTACCTTAGAGATACTTGCTCAACCATGTTTACTGGCACTCTATTCACAATAGCTAGGAAATGTAATCAACCTTGCAGTGTCCACTGCTGTTTGTCACCACTGATGACTTCTGTCTCCCATAGGGCTGCATTCAGCACAGGTTATTTTTTTTCCAGCTTTCTGTCAGCTGGTCCACAGGAGGAAGTTTTCAGCTCATTTCAAGCTTGATTTCTCAGTGACTTTGCAGCACAAGCATGTGAAGTCTTCAGCAGTAAGGTCTTACCACCTATTTCTGGTGGAAAACCAAGTGCCTTGGCAATGGCCTGTAATGTCTGGGGGGCATTAGGGACTTCCTTGGCCAACAATTCACTGGAAGGTATCCCATCGCAGCACTGAAATTTTTCTAGTAACAATTGATGGCCTCTGGGTATACCCATATTCAAAAAAGTAGGTTTCCATATGGCTCATTCATAGCATCTTAAATTTTTATTAACTCTCCTCCCACCATTCTTTTACTCAATCCTTTCCCCTGATCTCAGGCCAGTGCACCCATAGCAACATGTTCATCTATTTACATATACACAATATAGTCTCCTTAAGTCCCTCCTCTCCTTCCTCCCTTATATATCCTTTATAGCTTAGTGGCCTTTGCTACTGATTTTCACTCCAATTCACACACAAGTATACACATTTGTAGCTAGAATCCACATATGAGAGAGAGCATGTGATGTTTGGCTCTCTGGGCCTGGGTTACCTCAGTTAGTATAATTTTCCAGGCCAAATGAGCTAACTGATGCAATATTGGCGTGTCTGCTGTGGGGGAAACCAATCACTCTATGGTAGAACTGGAGGCCTGCTCCACATGAGGGAATACATTCCTAATATTAAAAACCTAATCAAAAGCTTATGGTCAAGGAGATCATGAGCCCTAGGGGTGTACTGCCTGCCGTTGTCTGGCTAAACACATATATTGTGCTCACCAAACTTCATATGCATATATTAATGCTACTTTTACTTTTGGTTAGAGAGTCTTCTCCTTTCAGATTGATCAAATGGCACCATAGTACTGAGAAGAAGTGACATCTTATCACATCTCTATCACACCTTCCAAGACTCAGGGTCCATTGTAGAAGAGGTGATGGAAAGAATGTAAGAGCCAAAGGAAGGGTAGGACTGCTTCAGTGCAATCTTCCAGATACAAAATAGCTTGGATATCTGTGACCTCAGAGTGCCTGAAACTACCTACACAGGAACCAAATAATAGGAGGAAAATATGATGACATCAAAAGAAAAGAGAGACTTGGGCGTGGTGGCACACGCCTTTAATCCCAGTACCCAGAGGCAGAGGTAGGAGGATAGCCGTGAGTTTGAGGCCACCCTGAGACTACATAGAGAATTCCAGGTCAGCCTGAGCTAAAGTGAGCCCTTAACTTGAAAAACCAAAAAAAAAGAGAGAGAGAGAGAGAGAGAGACAGACTAAGAGAGGGAGGAGATATGATGGAGAGTGGACTTGTGAAGGGAAAGGTGGGGAAGGGGAGGGAATTGTCGTGGTTTATTGTCTATAATTATTGAAGTAGAAAAAGATAAATAAAAATCATTCTTGCCATGGTGGTATATAGCTTTAATCTCAGCACACAGGAGGCAGAGGTAGGAGTATTCCCATGAGTTTGAGGCCACCCTGACTACAGACTACAGATTGGATTCCAGATCATCATAGGCTAGACCAAGATCCTGCCTCTAAAAACCAATTTTTTTTTTAAAAAAGGAAAAACAATTCATTCTCGTACGCAAAGCCATCAAGTGCATCAAGAAACAGATAGTACTTTCCAGGTGGTCCCTTGGTGTGTGGGCTGCACAATACATCTGAAGATTAATGTTCCAAAGTGATCATTTTGGATTTCCAGTTGTTTCTCCCAAGCTGTTGCTGGCTTTGGTGGTGAAAGAGGCTGAGACAGTCTCTGAATCCTGGGTCCTTGGGGCACTGTTCATCATCACAGCCTTCCTTGTGGCTGCACAAGCAGTGTAATTAGAATCAGAAAGTTTTTAGTCTGAGAAAATGACAGGACACCAGAGAAAGGGTAGAGCAGTCCTCAGAGGGAAGGGGCATTGCAGAAGGAACCCTTCTCCCCTGTGAAATTACAACTTATGACAGTAACATCCTGACAGCAGTGAGAGTTGGTAATGATCATTAGGACACCAAGAGCAATAAACAGAGGCCTGGCTGTGAGCTCAGAGCACCCACACTGAGCCCAGGGCAGACTGCATAGGTGAGTGCTGCCAACACTTCAGATCCTTTTGCATTTTACCTGGGAAGGGAACCTGTAAGGAAAGGGTGGTTTAGAGACAGGTGGTTGGAGTCCCCTATCACTGTGGAAGAGGATGGCAGGCCCACACGGAATTCCATTTCAGTGTCATGAGAGACTGAGGGCTTATGAGGTGCCCTGTGCCAGAGCTTCTCATTACACAGACAGGGCGGGATAGGAGACACAAGATGACATTTCAGCCTGGACTTGGGGAAGTGCTGATTCTCTGGATTTTTTCCACTGCCTTCTGTATCTGTCCCTAGAAAGATTAAGACTTCACTTGAGCTGTGTGTCTTAGTTCTTCAAAAATCAGAGGATGGGTCATAGTTACCTTGTTTGTTGTGATTTCATTTGTTTTGAATTTTTGCCTTGCTGGATCCAAAGTACAACACTGACAAATTATAGCAAACGTTGAGAAGTGTACATGAGGACATGTGATGGCCTAAAATTTGCTTTGGAAGGTGATTCATATGTTCTAGGCACTTCCTATGCACTTCCTCAACTCAATAAATTCTCACTGTAAAACCTCATGGTACAAAACAACATTACTAGGTTATAGATTAAAATATTGTGCCTAAAAGAGGCCAGATAGTACATTTAATGTATTCCATATAGGAATTGGAAAGCCTGGATGTGAATCCAGAGTGACTGATTGCAAAAGAAATTCTTGTGAATCCAGAACTTTATACTTCTAAAATTTGTTATATTCCTCAAGCATGTGGTGGATGCAGAAAATACTGTCTTGTTTAGAATAACAAAAACTGAATTTATAGCCAGACATGGTGGCACACACCTTTAATCCCAGCACTCAGGTGGCAGAGGTAGAAGGATCACTGTGAGTTCCAGGCCACCCTGAGTATAGAGTAAATTCCAGGTCAGCCTGGGCTAGAGTGAGACCCTACCTCAAAAAAAAAACAAAAAAAAACTGGATTTATTAATGTTACATGCTGCAGTGAGTAACTTATTAAAGTGCATTAATATATCCCTATGAATTTCTCTCCCCAAGTGAACAAGAATGACCACACATGAGTAACTTATCCAGACCAGGAAAGGCATAGTTTAGGAAAGCAGTGACAATTTCCTTATTAGAAATTCTGCTGCTGACATCACAAATACTACAGAGATGTAGCTTTAAAATATAAAATACTAAGCATATAATGCAGAGACAGTGCAAATGAATGTTAACCATAATTATAATTTGCTCAAAGGTAGTTCATGCCATTGAATACATTTGTGGAATGCTGGAAATTTTGCCTTATCATACATGTATGGAAACACTAAATACCTCATTGAATGTGTAATTCAAAGGAAACTGACTTCTCCAGACCATTCAGTTAACAGTCATGAGAAAAGAAACTGTCCTCAACATCTCTCCAAATTGGTTTGTCAGACCATCACTGTGCAGTTTTAAAGCCTAGATTCCCGTTCAATAGCTTATTCATAAATCAGTTTTGAACATGGAGTAGTAGGTGCTGCCGAGCTTAGACACTGGATATAAAATCAGTGTGTCTCAGGTGTTTTCACTGTCTAGGGAAGAAAGCAAGTCCACAGACAATACACAGGTGAGGTGAGGGAAAATGTATGTGACCAACTCTGACCTGATAAGTAAATGACGAGCAATTGGAAGCTAAGAAGGGTGGTGGTGGAGCAAAGAAAAGCCCAGGACGGTTGTGTATGTTCCTGTGGCAAACTAAGTGACAATGTTACATTTATTTGGCATGAACTGAAAGTACTCAGAAGTAATTTGATATGGAAAGGATGCCAAGTTGTGGAGGAAAAATACAATCCAAGTTCACATGTAAAGTTATATGTGATTGCAAGAGGTGAAATTAATGAAATAGACTTCTGCTTCCAAAGTTCATTTTTACTCTAATATAAAAAGAGAAGGGGTTACAGAGATTGCTTAGTGGGTAAGGTGCTTGCCTGCAAAGCCTTTTGACCCAGGTTTGATTCCCCAGTACCTATGTAAAGCCAGATGCACAAAATCGTGCATGCATCTAGAGTTCATTTGCAGTGGTTAGAGGTCTTGGTGCGCCCATTCTGTCTGTCTCTTCCCTCTTTCTCTCTCTCTCTATTTGTGAATAAATATTTTTAAAAAGTAGAAGAAAGGTATCATTTTACAGTGGCTGCACATAGTGTAAGATCTAAGAAAGGACTGACTTATAGGCTGGGGCAGGAGGTCTGACTGTGAAAATAAACAAAACAGGCCTTAAAACATGTATCAGCAAGATTTATTTTTGACTGGAGTCCTTAGGACAAGACCCTGAGCTTAGGAGCTGTTTCCATGGTGTTTTGTTGTGGGACAGAAAGAGAGTAATAACAGAGTAATTACAAAGAAGAAAGAAATAATACTCAATAACTTATTAACTATGTACCAGATTTGGAGGTCAGATTTTATCCCAGCATTTTTATACTGTCAGATTACTAATCACTGTGTCATTTATGTTAAAAGGACTTGAGGAGAACAGAATTCCATATAATCTACTCTGAGAAATCAGTCCATTTGGATCATCACAATTTTCTGGAGAAGCCACAAGTCTTGGTCCATCCACAGTCATGTGAGAGACTGAGGCACACAGGGCAGTGAAGAGAAGAAGGGGCAGCACCAGCGCCACCCAGGAGCTCCGGGTCATTACCAGATGCGAACAGTGAAGGTGAGGGAAGCACTGAAAATTGACACTCAAGGTAGTTATGGCTAAGTGGTTAAGGCGATGGACTTGAAAAGTAAATTTTGGAATTAGATTATTTTAGTACCTACAAAATGGTTCTATAAGGGCTGGAGAGATGGCTTAGCAGTTAAGGCATTTACCTGTGAAATCTAAGGACCAAGGTTCAATTCCCCAGAACCCATATAAGCCAGATTCACAAAGTGGTACATGCTTCTAGAGTTCATTGGCAGTGGCTAGAGCCCTGGCATGCTGATTTTAAAAAAAATGATGCCACTGGGCATGGTGGCACACACCTTTAAAACCAGCACTCAGAGGAGGCAGAGGTAGGAGGATTGCCATGAGTTCAAGGCCACTCTGAGACTACATAATGAATTCCAGGTCAGCCTGAGCTAGAGACCCTACCCTGAAAAACAAAACAAACAAACAAAAAAAAAAGAAGCCATGAGTTTAGCTTTTGTGTGAGAAAAGAACAAGCAGTTTTGACATTCGGGGTGATGGATTAAAAAGGATGTTTGGGAAGTATCTTAGATGTATTACCACAAGGTTTGTACTAAATGACAGTTATCAACAGCTCTGTGAGTAGAAGCATGTCAAGAAAAAAGCAAAGATTATGATCAGGTGTCATTATGAAAGAATCATGAATATTAGCATGTTTCAATAACTCATTCTTTTCACTAAAATAGACAATCTTACTTGAATTTCTTAAAATTTTTTTCTAGATCTGACCATAAGGTCAGAAGATGATTTGGAATAACCTTACCCAGACAATAATCTGCCTTTTTCTTACTGGACCTGGAATTATGGGTAATATCTTAATATTCATGAGACATGTGTATACTTTTGTCATGGCAACTGAGAAAAAACCCATAGACCTTATCTTCACTCACTTAGCATTTTCAAATACACTCATGATTTGTAGCATAGTTATCAGAGATACAGCCACAATTTTTTATTTCCAAAACTTCCTTGGGGATGTTGGTTGTAAAACTGTGGTTTACTTGGTAAGGGTGGCTCGAGGCCTCTCCATCTGCACCACTTGTCTCCTCAGCATGTTTCAGGCAGTCACCATCAATCCTAGGGCCACCCTGTGGGAAAAACTCAAACCACAGACTGCAGGGCAGGTTCTTTTCTATCTCCTCCTCTTTTGGATCTTTAATTCTCTGATAAGCTCCAACATGTTGTGCTACATCACAGCAGGTAATAAAATGAACCAATCTCAATTTGACAAGTATGGTGAATATTGTTATATGCTACCATCTAGGCTAATAGTGAGGTGGTCTTTCCTCTCTCTCATGGCTCTCCGTGATGTTGTCTTCCAGAGTCTCATGGGCTGGAGCAGTGGGTCCATGGCTCTGCATCTGTATAAACATCATAAGCGTGTCCTCTACCTTCATAGCTACAGGTGTGTGAACATTTCCAGCCCAGAAATCAGAGCTACACGTAGTACCCTCATCCTTATGACCTGTTTCCTTTTCTATTACTGGGCAGATTTCATCTTTTCCTTCTACACAGGTTCCATGGTGACACATGGTTCCATGGAGACACATGGCTCCATGATTCTAAATATTAAAACATTCCTAGTACTTGGTTATGCTGTTCTCAGTCCCTTCATCCTTATCACCAGAGATGTCCATGTGACTAGATCCTCAAATATTCTCAAGGTGTTACAGAAATTAGACTCTAAGCCTATTTCTCCATGAACTAAAGGTGAACAAAGACCGTGAACTGCTTTCCTTGAATGATTTTTTTAGTTGGATGGGAGGGGGAGGCATGGTTTTGCTATGTACCATAGACTATCACAATGTAGGCCAAGCTGGTTTTGAACTGACAGTTCACTTACCCCAGCAATCCAAATGCTAGAATTAGACATTAGCTACCACACTGTGCTTTGCCCTGATGTTCTTTTCCTCCTCCTCCTTTTCCTTGAGATCTACAGAACGCTTTACACTTGTTTTCAAATTTATTTACTGACCTCATGTTGGATGAATCAGTACACTAAAGGACTTATGCTAGTCTTAAGAATTCTGGCACTAGGCAACCTAAGACCTTTTCAGGGTGTCTAGGAAGTTCTAAAATTCTTCCTGTCGATCCATTCCCGTTTAGCTACTTGTTTGCACTTATAAGGCTACTGGAAGCAACTGAGCTGCCAAAAAACAAAATCAGTATTTCCTTAAAACCCGAAGGATAGCCCCCCCACAAACAGGGGAGGCAGTCAGGAGACGTCCTCCGAGGTCGGCTCTGCGGGCAGAGAGGCGTCACCGGGAAAAGCGAGCGCGCAGCAGCACAGCGGGTCTGGCCCGCGGCGGGTTCAATCGCGGGGAAGCGCCTTGAGCGCTCACCCAGCACGCTGCCCGGACACCCGGGGCGACCCAGACCCGGGCGCCCCTCGCCGGAGGCCATCCTGACCCGGGACGCGGCCGGAGCGCGGGATCCGAACAACGCTCACGGTGAGGACCAAACCACCGCTGGGCATCGCTCCGATGCACGGAGCAAAGACGGGGCCGGACACTGTGGCGGAGGGTCATCTGGCCCCACTTCCGCTGACTCTAAACTCAGACCATAAAGGAACTTCCGGCGTTTCCGTCATTCCGTTTCCCCCGGAATTCCGGGCGGGCGTCCAGAGTTCCGGCACCGTCTTCCCGGAAGCTCGAGGACGGACTGGTTTCCGCTGAGCACGCGGGGACGGCGGTGCTGAGGGCGCGCAGCGGGCACGAGCGGAAGCCGGAAGGGACACCTCCTTCCCTGGACCCAGGATCTTCCGGGCGGAAAGTCCCGTCCGCCGGAGGAACAACGCCACGATTGCTGCTGTTCCCTGTGCTTCTGGGGCGGAGGGACGCTCCTACTTGCGGAAGTCGGCTGGAAGCGGAGCCTGTATGCATCAGTTCATTTGGGCTGGGTCCCAGCTCCAGATTGTCTCCAGGGGCAAACAAAAGCAACGGGCCCAGACCTTGTTCTCTTACAGCTGCTGGGTTGGAGGGGTGGCTCAGTAGTGAAGGCGCTTGCTTCCCTGCAAAGCATGATGGCGTGGGTTCTATTCCCTTGTGCCCATGTAGAGCCAGATGCACAAAATGGCGCCTGTGTCTGAAGTTGTTTTGCAGCCGCACAAGGCCCTGGTGTGCCCATTTATTCCCTCTCTCTTTATCTTTCAACTCCTCTCCTTCCAAATAAAATATTTAAAATACGGGTGTTTCTTTACTAAATCAGAGTTTAAATAATGATCAACTTGATTAAAGTTTGAAGTGTTTTGAGATAAGTGAATAGACAGAGAGAATGACTCACTCAAAAATAGCTTGAGAGTATTTACAGGAAATATCAGTGTCTTAGGATCATGTGAGTAAGAAAGGTCAGAATCCAACCTGGAATTTCCATCTAAAGCCACTTGTTTTCGCTAGAATTTTTAAATGGGCAGGCAGTTTAAACATACCATGCCAGAGTGTAGATGCTGAGACTGAGATCACAACCTGGGCGTCACTCCCCCCAGCACATGGTGCATCATACATGTGAAGTTATCCTCATACTCAAGGTAGGTTAACAGTCCTTCCTAGCGTCATCACTTGGTGAGTGCAGTGGTAGCACCTGCAAACACCCACCACATTTCAGTACACAGTGCAATATTAATTACAGGCATGATGCTATACATTCAACCTCTAGGCTTCCTCATCCTGTATAAAAGCAACTTTGCTCCCATTAACCCACATCTCATGGTTTCCCCATCTCCTCCTCCCTGTTAACCATAGCTCTGCCCTCTGTTCTGAACACTTTTAATATTTCAAAAACTGTTCTTGGGACTGGAGAAATGGCTCAGCAGTTAAGGTGCTTGCCTGGAAAGCCTGACAACCCAGGTTCTATTCTCCAGTATACCTGTAAAGCCAGATGCACAAAGTGGCACATGCATCTAGAGTTTATTTGTAGTGGCTAGAGGCCCTGGCATGCCCATTATCTCCTTCTCTCTCTCGAGCCAGATGGGTTGGCGCATGCCTATAATACCAGCAATTGGGAGGCAGAGGTAGAAGGATCCCTGTGAGTTCAATGCAACCTTGAGACAACATAGTGAATTCTAAGTCAGCCTGGGCTAGAATGAAATCCTACCTTAAAAAAAAAAAAAAACTGTTCTTCCGTTTCCTATAATGACTATGAATTTACATATCATTTTTAAAGAATACATTGAATGTAATAGACAGCAGGTAACATTAAATCATATAAACAGAATGTTTTCAGAAGAAAGAAATTTGCATGTAGCCCATTTGGTGAATAAAATTTCAAATCAATATGTGCTTGTAATTTTTACTAAGGAAATTTTCAAGCACATTAAAATTGATGTGATAGGTAATGAATTCTAATGCACTTATCCTTATTATCAATATCTTCCTCTTTTTTATTAAGTTGTTTAAGTTGTTGAGGATGTCCATGGTAAGTTTCGGTTGTAAGACTTTCATCTGTTTTCTGTTGATTAATCTGATTCTGCAAACTGCACAGAGAAGACAGAGTATGGCCATAGAAAATTTTTTAAAGCATAGTGTATTGATTTTAACCCACGTTTGAGGGTTAAATGCTTGAAAACAATTTACAATGCTCTCAATAATTGGATCTCAGGAGCTGTCCAAATGCATAAAGCTAAATTGTGTAATATCTTTTGTAATGTAATAATATCCAAGGTGGCATTATGTAGCCCTCAAGCACCAAAAACATAAGCCTTAATTTGATCCTAGTTATATCTACTACTATTATATTTTAAGGGAGTAACACAATAGGTGGTTATAATGTAATGACATTGAAGCTCTAATTGAGTATGTATGCCATCTAATTCTCTTCCCATCCAAAATACTGCTTCCTTTAAGCTATTTAATTCTTCTACAACATGTTAAGCATGTCACAGTTGGGAAGAGTTTGCGTAATTTAGTTACCAAAAGTATGGTTATGAATTCCTTGGGATAGAGCTACAGCTGATGTAGCAACTGATGCAATAACACCAACAATAAGAAAAAAAATAACACGAACAATTAAACCTATCATGGCTGAGTCTTTCCCTTGACTTACCTCTTCTGTGAACCCAGTTCTAACCAGACCAGTGAACTGGTCATCAAACACCACCTCCCTCATATTCCCCCAATAAGGACTGCTCTTCATCTGTTTGTCTCTAGTCCCTAATATTCATGGAGGCCTTGGTGAGCATAACCAATCACTAAGAATCACTAAGGCCTTCTATAAGCCAGTTTATCAGAGACTAGTTGCCCTTATATTGCCTCGATTATCCTTTGTCCCACTGAGAGACTTGTAGTTATATTATCAAGTTTCTGTGTGTCCAAGGCACACTAAGTCTAGTCTTGTTTGGCTCCATGTCCCACAACCTTAGACACTGGGTTATGAGCAGCTCTTCTATTCTTTCCTTAAAATTCGCCCTGTTAGCCGGGCATGGTGGCGCACACCTTTAATCCCAGCACTAGGGAGGCAGAGGTAGGAGGATCACCATGAGTTCAAGGCCACCCTGAGACTCCATAGTGAATTCCAGGTCAGCCTGGGCTAGAGTGAGACCCTACCTTGAAAAAAAATATTCACCCTATTACAGCTACTTTCTCATTGCTGGGATAAACATGCAACCTAGTACAGCTTCTGGGAGGAAAAAGTTTATTTTGGCTTATCGACTCAAGTAGAAGCTCCATGATGGCAAGGGGAAATGTGGTATGAGCAGAGGGTGGGTATCACCTCCTGGCCAACATCAGGTGGACAACATCAGCAGGAGAGTGTACCAAACATTGGCAAGGGGGACCTCGACTATAACACCTAAAGTCTGCCCCCAACAACACACCTCCTCCGGCGAGGCTCCAATCCCCAAATTTCCCTTAGCTGGGGATGTAGCACTCAGAGAACATGAGTTTATGGAGAACACCTAATTAAAACAACGACACTCCCCTAATTTTAATAGTTCAGATACAGATAATTCCCTCTTTTCCAAGTTTCCTTTACTGTTTCTATGAGAGAGAGAGAGAGAGAGAGAGAGAGAGAGAGAGAGAGTAAGAGAAAGAGAGAGAGAGAGAGAGAGACAAAGAGAAAGAATTGGTAGGCCAGGGCCTCTGCCCACTGCAATCAAACTCCAGATGTGTGCACTAACTTGTGTGTATGCATGACCTTGTGCACATGCATCAACTTGTGTGTCTGGCTTACATGGGTTCTGGGGAGTTGAACCTTGGTCCTTGGATTTCTCAGGCAATCACCTTAACCACAAGACATATCTCCCACCCTTCTGAACCATTTTTTAAGACCCACATCTTTATGCTGAATCATAGATGTTTCCTTCTCCTGAGTTAAAGTTTCAAACATGAAGGATATCCTCCATCACTTCTACCTTACTCTCCTTTACTATCTAATGCTTTCTGTGCGATGTAACAGTTTGGATTATCCTTTTAGCACAAATGTAGCTTATACTCTCCTTTGCATTCTTACAGCTGTAATGGCAAACCAACCCCTTCATCTCATTTTTCTTTGTTGTTAGATATATAAATTACTTCCTCATTGATGGGACAAAACACCCAGCCAGTAGCTGCTTGTGCAAGTAGTTTATGGCCACAAATCTGTTTCAGAGATACGGAATATTGGCAATGTGAGAGAGGGCTGGAAAATGGAATCACTAGGATGTGTAAAAAAAGAAAAAAAAAACTGTTTGATGAGTCCACCAATTAAGAGATATTGATTACAGTCAATATATGGGTAGGTTTTAATTATTGTGCATACTAGATAGATTACCACTTCACTGGCTATTAATGTTTGTAGCATAATCCAGTATGTGCTCAACACTTAGAATTATGTAGAGCTTTCTTACAGCATTGCTGAGGGTATCCACTTTCCCATAACATGAGAAGAACAAAGCTTGGGTGGCAGCCATTGTGTCCAGTCATATAGTTGCACAGTTCAGCTACTCAGAGTGTCTCTGTCTTCAGAAGAGAAATAGCCCTGACAATCCTGTATTGTGTCACAGCATGGAAAGAGGTGACTTAAGGAAGGCCTTCCAGTTATACACAGTGCATGAAAATCCTGCAAGCTACATAGTCTGATGTATGCTCTTACATGAGATGTGCTTGCATGTGGAAAATTAAACTTTATCCAGACATGAAAATAGCACTCTGCTTGGACTGATAAAAAATCAGAGATCCCTACCAGTGAACCAGCTGTGAGTGGGTACAGGAAACAGACCACAGCATTAACAGGAATCTTTGTTATAATCAAAGTTATGTAGCAAGTGTAGTTGCCACCTGGGCCCAAGTAGATTTTGCTTATTTCAAACCAAGTGATGACCCAACATGCTCAGCTTAAAGGTATCTCTGTAGCTTCCTAGTTCATAAACTCCCTCATCTCTAGACAACACAGGACTCCTAATTAATCCCCTTCCTAAGCCATCCTGATGAACATAATGCATCCATATCTGCCCAAGTTTCCCCCTGGAGGCCCTAAGGCCACTGAGTATGATCTTAAACCTCCACTCTCATGCAGCAGCATCACTCAGTGCCTCCTGTAGGGCACTCGCTCTGGTTCCAGTCCATCAGATGTTTCATGTTCTTCAGAAAGAACATTCTTTCCCCGATTCTCTGGATGGTTGGGCTGAAAGTACTGAAGTTTATCTCAAAATGTTATACTGTGTAGCTTGAAACCGAGACTACGAGAGCCCTCTAAGGTAAGTGGTGAAGTCACAAAATGTGTGTGGAGTTAAAGTACAGCTTGGGAAGTGTGCTGCAGTAGAGGAATTAAAGATATAAAACCTAGGGAGGGGAACACACCTAAAAATTATCAGACCCATTAAGGTGACAACAAAGTAATACTATAAAGAAATAGAAATTCAGCTAAGTTTGAGAAGTCTTAAGGCCATTAAAGAAAACAATTTTGGGGCTGGAGAGATGGCTTAGGAGTCAAGGCACTTCCCTGTGGAACCCATGTTCAACTCCCCAGATCTCACATAAGCCAGACACACAAAGTGACATGTGCATAAGGTCATGCATGCACACAAGATAGTACACACATCTGGAGTTCGATTGCAATGGCCGGAGGCCCTAGAGTGTCCCTCTCTCTCTCTCTCTCCCTCTCCCTCTCTCTCTCTCTCTCTCTCTCTCTCTCTCTCTCTCTCTCTCTGTCTTGGACATTTGTGAATAATTTTTAAAAAGGGCCAAAGGGAAAAAATAAAGCTTTTGGACAAAAAAAATTGTTGTTATATGCATCATGACTCCATTTTATACCATAAAATATCCAAATATCTAACATGAGCTATTTTGTGTGCACATGTTAACATTGCTTATTTTTCTTGGATCCAGGTTTCTCTAGTGTGAGAAATGAACTTGAGTCTCATCAAGGGAACCATCCACTTCATTTTAACTGGACTTGGCCTTTCAGGGAACGTCTTGGTTTTTGTGAACGTTGTGCGCAGCTGTTGTAGAGAATCAGAGGAAGTCTGTGCACCTCGTTCTCACCCACTTGCCTCTCACAAACTTCACAGTGCTTCTGGCCAAAGGGATGCCAACCACAGTAGCAGCTTTTGATTTTGGAAGCTTCCTGGATGACATAGGCTGTAAAAGTGCGGTTTACCTGGAGAGGATGGCCCAGGACCTCCTCCATCTGTACCAGCAGTCTCCTAGCAGTGGTCCAGGCTGTCACCGTCAGTCCCAGGGACTCTGTGGAGGAGTCTGATGCCAAAGACTTCATGGCACAGCCTTGCCTTATTGCTCATCTTTTGGACCTTCACATCCTTAAAGATCATGAATTTCCTCCATCAGGAAAACCAGCACAAACATATCACAAATAAGCAAAGATACACCTATTGTTCATTTCTACAAGAAAGTCAAGTGGAACATTCTGATTATCATGCTTTTATACAACGCTGCCTTTCAGGGTGTCCTGGGTGGGGCCAGTGGCTACATGGTGTTGCTTCTGCACAGGCACCACCAGCATGTCCTCTACCTGCAGAAGTCCAAGCTGCTCCACCAAACTCCCCTGAGCTGAGAGCCGCTCAGAGTGTCCTCCTCCTGATGCTGTGCTTTCTCTTCTTCTTTTTGATGAATTGTGCATTTTCCATGTTCTTAAATTCCCTATTTAAGAATAATTTCATGGTGTTATACACTCAACCATTTCTGACCCTTGGATATGCAGTTGTGAGCTCTTTTGTACTGATTCACAGAGATGTGTATTTGGCATGCTATGTGGGAAAGAAAACTATGCAGAAATTGTTTAGTTGACTTTTTTTTTTCCCAATGAGTTTGTCAGAACTATTGTTTCTGATATGTGGCGTATAAAACAAAATGATGCCAAAGTACTTGAGACATCAAGATCCATTTGAGGATGCCAGTTGTTCTGACCTAGATCCCTGGGCTGACACAGAGATCACAGACAGCTGCAGCGACAGAGAAATCTCAATTTCCATCCTGCCACCCTCAAAAAATGTCTTTGATTCTAACATTTGTATAGCCACTCATGTCCACTGTTCCATATCAGGGAGCAGAGTAAAAATGGTTAAGTTTTATCAAAATAACTGACAGCTCTATTTTTGCACCAGGATTCCTGATTTTAGTTGGCCCTACATATATATACTTGTTCACTTAGAATTATGGTAGAAAATGGTATACATTCACAGTTAATCATTTCATTTCAGTAAGTAAGGGCTTTAATTACTTTCTTGAAAGTATCCATCCATAGGATGGGATTTTATTGAATTTATGAAGGAATGATGAGTTCAAAATCTATTAACATGGAATTATACAAAAGGCATAACTTTACCGGTATGAAGGCAATTCCCAAGGGATGTGATTCAAATTCAGGGTAACATTTAATTTGATGTAATATATATGATAATTATGTGGATAAATGTAAAAGAAACTATAAATTTGGGGTGAATAATTTGAGGTAAATGATTGCATAGCAGTTGAAATTCCACTTTTTGTTTTTCCTCAACTTCCATGTTGTTTAGAATATAGATTATTCAAAATGAACACATAAATAATATTTGAACAAAATCTGTGAATTCTAAATATAATTTATTATAGCCATGGTATGCTCCAGCATATAATCAATGTCTTTATTATCAACAAGCTATAAATTAATCTGAATTGATATTAACCAATGAAAAATTCTGTTTTCAATTACTTAAAACCGGTTACTACAGGAATTTGGCTAGAATACATAACTCCAGCAATCAGCTAGTTAGTAGTTCCATTTTAAAAATTATTAATGGGCTGCAAAGATGGCTTAGTGGTTAAGGCACTTGCCTGTGAAGCATAAGAGCCCAGGTTTGATTCCCCAGTACCCTCAAAAACCAGAGGCACAAGAAGGTGCATGCATCTGAAGTTGGTTTTGGGTGGCTAAATACCCTAGGATGCCCATTCCCTCTCTTTCTCGCTCTCAAATAAATAAATAAAATAATTTTTTTAAATCATTAATGGCATTTTACTTATTTGTGTGCATATTACAAAATCTTAGAAGGTATAAAGCAGGTTTATATATCCTGTCCAAGCTTGGGCTTAGCGGTTAAGCAATTGCCTGTGAAACCTAAGGACCCAAGTTCAATTCCCCAATATCCATATAACACAGATGCACAAGGTGGTACATGCGTCTGGAGTTCATTTGTAGTGGCTAGAGGCCCTGGTGCTTCCTTTCATTCTCTCTTTCTCTCTCCTCTTCCTCATTATCCTCCTCTCTTAAATAATAGATATCTAGATATGATATCCAGATAGATAGATAGATAGATAGATAGATAGATAGATAGATAGATAGATAGATCAGGCATATGCCTTTATTCCAGCACTCAGGAGGCTGAGGCAATAGGATTGCTATGAATGCATAAGGCTAGAGTGAAACCCTACCTCAAAAAAAAAAAGAAAAGATTGCTTTAACATTTACAAATCTGAGTCACATGAAGTCAAAGTTATCCATAGCTGCTGGTGACCCATTTACTCATAAATATTATAAATACAGAAGCCCCATACTAGTGCCAAGTCATTTAACCTTTCTTTAACTGCCCTGTGAACACAGTCCTATCTGACCAAGTAAACTGGGCATCACATGTGCTTTTCATGCCCAGTATCCTGCTGTCATTTCTACTAACCTCCCTCTCTCTCTCTCTCTCTCTCTCTCTCTCTCTCTCTCTCTAACTCTCTCTCTCTCTCACTCTCTCTCTCCTCACTGCCTAGTTCTTCCTGTGGTCTTCTGTTTATGGATCAGAGGAGATGCTCTGTAATGCAGACCTCATTTGTACTCTTGTTCCCTTATGCGTTACCACACATAAAGCGTAAAAAGTAGCACTTCCACTTGACTTGCACTTTTATCTAATTTACCTGGCAATCAGAAGCTCTCCTGGAGAATTCCAGTCACATTTCCCTTTCCCCTTGCAACTCTTTCACATGGAGAAGGGCAGCCATAGTGGTACTCTTTCCACCCTTACCATCAGATGTTTCAGCCTCAGTTGCATTTGATTTTTTTTCATAATTTTTAATTATTTATTTGTTTTATTTGAGAGATAGAAAGGCAGATAGAGAACGAATGGGTGCACCAGGGCCTCTAGCCACTGCAAATGAACTCCAGACACATGCTCCACCTTGTGCATCTGGCTTGTATGGATATTAGGGAATTGAACTTGGGTCCTTTGGTTTGCAGGCAAGTGCCTTAACTGTTAAACTATCTCTCCAGCCCCTCAGTTGCATTTCTATCACCCATTGCAGGAACCCTGCAATCATTTACCCCAGATTCATCCTTAGTTCTGTCAGACCCCACAATGGGTGCCAAGTGTCACATGATTTCTGGTGGTGAGCACAAAAAAAAAACATATATTCACCCCAGCTAGAGCTTCATTAGACCAAAGGCAAAATTTCATCCAAGCCTATCTTGATGAAGTAGTGCATTTTAAGGATTTCTTACAGGAGCCTGGATGACTCAAAAGTAGTTTGAATCATCCCCCTTCCCCCTCAAAAATTCTACCCTCAGCACGAGTACTGACTCATAAAATGCTGCACCAAGAGACCCAGGCCTCAATGAAGCATTCTGTGTACATTTCAGTGTCTCCCAAGAACAGATGCAGGCAAGGTGGTGATTTGGGATCTCTGTTGTGGCTTGGTGACCCTTCCCCATTGCTTGTATAATCAAATGTGAGCAGCCCACCCCATTATGAACCCCACGCTGCTACCACAGGGGTGTTCCGCTGATTTTGCTGTCATGACCATGGGCAAAGGTTAGTGTGTAGATCATCACAGTAACTCTGCCTCATGGCCCCCATGTTATGTCCAGAAGAAATTCCACAACAGCTTCAATGTTTAGAAGACAGAGTCCTCAGCAGGCACCATCATTTATGGTATCCCTAAAAGAAGGCCTTGAAAGAAAAGGAAGTGACCTATGAGCTGACACAGAAGCCTGTCCTCACACCTTGGGATTGTGTACAGGAGATTTGAATAAAAATGCAACTTGTCACAGGAATTTACTTTCAGTTCAAAACTTTCTTTCAAATAACTAATCCCTAATTAATTCTGAGGTGATTTCTGGCACAAGCAAGTGCAGTAATTGTGGAAGGAGAGGGAGCACTATTCTTTAGGGACTGGGACTCTGCGGGAGGTTGCCTTCTTCCTGACAGAGTGACAACTGTGGCAATAAAAGTCTTCATGGGGCTGTCTGGGAGCCAAGAAACCTACAATCCCTGAAGATACAAATTCAAACTGGGATCCTCTATCTTGGCAGAAGGAGGAACCCACACCCAGTCTGCACAACAGCTTCCAAGGTGAGTAGACCTCACAATTCTTTAACTTACTCATGTGTGCTAGGTAAGTCTTCCTCAGGAAAAAAAAAAAAAAAAAAACATGTTTCAATCTTCCTTTGATTAAGCAAGGAGGGAACTCAGAGGGATGTGAGGCTCGGGTCCTTCACCCTTTTACCATCCTAATCTATGTACCTGAGGCAGGAAAGATGAGAATCAGATCAGCAGCTGGCCCTCCAGAAATATGTGTCTGGTGTCATATGAGAGATCTGTGCTCTGTTACCCATGAAGTTGTCACTTTATGTTCATGCAAAAATTAGAAATATAGAAAAGTCTGTTTACTTTCTGAAAAAAGATTGTTTATATTAGCATCCAATTTCACCCAAGAATATTAGGATAGTGTCAGCAATGTTCATTTTTGTAAGATTTGTTCATCCAATTTTTGGTTCACTTATGTATTTTCAATATGGGTTATTATGTTGTTAACTGTAAAATTGTACTTCAATGATAATAAGATAGTCTTTTTAAAGATTTTGTTATTATTATTATTATTATTATTATTATTATTATTATTATTATTATCTATTAGAGAGGGGGGGCATGCCAGGGCCTCTAGCCACTGCAAATGAACTCCAGATGCATGTGCCACCTTATGGATCTTGCTTATATGGGTACTGGGGACTCTAACCTGGGTCCCTAGGCTTCATAGACAAGCAACTTAACCATTAACCCATCTCTTCTGCCATTCTTAATTTCATTCCATTTGAAACACACACACACACACACACACACACACACACACACACACACACGACCTCTTAGTTTGCACAGAGACAAATCCTATAGCTGAGTCCGAGTTGTAGAAATTTAGAAAGACAAGGACAGGGATAGAAAAAAATAATGGAATTCCTATAAAGATACAAGGAGTTAAAACATTATTGAAGTCTCCCATGGCCTGATTATAGTCATTTTTTCTGATTGGTAGATTGCTTGGCTAGAGAAAAGTTCTCACTATGCAGCCCTGGAAAGACTCAACCTCATGGGTGCTAGAATTGCAGGCATGCACCACCATACCTAGCATGAACAATTTTTAAGAACTCCAATCTCTGACTAAATATTTAATCACATTGTATTACAGCTTTGTTAGTGAATGCTGTCATGCATATTGTTTAAGCTTCTAGAATAAAACATTAAGTATGAGATACTTGGCATTGTACACTATTATTTCCTCTAATCACTGATGGAGTCTATTCACCCAAGATGTAATGGGAGGAACACAGATTGAAAGGCAGTATCTGATATTCTTGTCATGTGACTACCAGGTACTAATCCTGGGTACAAGCCAATATTACAGAATTAATGCTGCCAAACATGTCATAATTACTAAGAAGTAAAGGGGGAAAGGTTAAGAGTGGAATTTCAAGTAGATCAAATTGCCGGGTGTGGCGGCACACGCCTTTAATCCCAGCACTTGGGAAGCAGAGGTAGGAGGATTGCCATGAGTTCAAGGCCACCCTGAGATGACAGAGTTAATTCCAAGTAAGCCTGGACCAGAGTGAGACCCTACCTTGAAAAACCAAAAAAAAAAAATATATATATATATATATATATGTATCTCAAGTAGATCGAATAGATGTAAATCCTGAATATTGAATCAGACATTCTGGTTTCCTTTACCTGGACATACTGTCCATAGACAGATAGACAGATAGGTTTGTATGTGATGTGTGACACTGGAGCTCTTGGATGTCAGAGTAAATTCTAGTTGGGTCTTCACAACTGAAAATCATATTGGATTCACCAACATCACAGTTACATGATTGTCAACTAGTTTGAGAATAAAGATGCAGGTGACACAATTAATTGAAAACATTATTTCTCCTAAAATTACACAGCAGCTATAAAACATCATCATGACCCACTGTTTGGATGATCTCAATTCCACCCAGTGATGCTCCAACAATTCCACCCATCACCTTTCTTTCACCAAAATACATAATATGAAGTTGTTCTCTTTCTCCTAATCTGTGTTTGCAGGTATCAACACATAAAACAAATTAAAAATTCCCTTAGAAGCCAAGAATGGGACAAACTTCTCACAAAGTAGAGTGTCATCCCACAGTTCCTCTGGGGTACCTTCTCTGGCTACATGAAGAAAATTATATGATTTATTTTTTCAAACAAGAGACTTTAAATGTCTTTGTTTTAGCTTCCACTATTGACTGCTAACTAGAAAAACTATGTGGTTTAACTTCATACTGAGGCCAACAAAATAGTACTGAATACATGCAAACAAATCACATAAATAGCACTGGTACTTGTAAACAAATCACAGAATTAGGTTCAAATTTAAATGTACCCCAGGAAATATAAGTTTATGATTTAAACATATAATAATATAATGTTTTTTAAATATAAATGAGAAGCCAAAAAATCTCTGGAATCATGCTCACAACAGGGGGAGGTAACAGGAAAAATTGAATAAAACAAGAGACAGGGTAGAAATTGGAATGTGGCTGCATTTTGAGATAGTAACAAAGCTGAAACAACATAATTTCCCAAGTTTCTCTATGTGGGAGTTGGGAAGACAAACAAATTAAGCATAAGCCCCAACATTTGATAAAAATGTGATAGAATAAATGGCATAAGGGACAAATTAGAAAAATGTTAGGTTCATATCAACCATACTGAGACTGAACGTGTTTGGGGTATATAAGAATTTGAGTACATTGATCAGTTTTCTAACTGTGAAGCTCAAACAAATCTGAGTGGCACTAGAGAGACAGCTGACTAGTTAGGGATCTTGACTGCAAAGCCTAATGACCCAGGTTTGATTCCCCAGTGCCCATGTGGAGCCAGATGCACAAGGTGATTCATGCATCTGGAGTTCATTTGCAGAGGCCAGAGGCCCTTGGCATGTCCTTTCTCTGTCTCTCTTCTCTCTATATCTCTCTGCTTACAGCTAACTAATTTTTTTTTACAGGTGGATGCGATGGCACATGACTTTAATTTCAGCACTCAGGAGGCTAAGGTAAGAGAATCATCATGAGTTTGAGGTCAGCCTGAAACTACATAGTAAATTCCAGCCCACCCTGGGCTAGATTAAGACCCTACCTCAAAAAACGTGTGTGTGTGTGTGTGTGTGTGTGTGTGTGTGTGTGTGTGTGTGTGTGTGTATGTGTGTGTGTATGTACTTGGTTTTTCAAAGTAGAGTTTTACTCTAGCCCAGGCTGACCTGAAATTCACTAGGTATTCTACACTGGCCTCAAACTAGTGGAGATCCTCCTATCTCTGCCTCCTAAATGCTGGAATTAAAGACAAGCACCACCATGCCCAGCTTATAATTTTTGAATCCAAGTAGAAAACTTAGATTTTTATATACTAGAACTTAGGACAACATTTGAGACTGCATTAGAAACCAAAGAAGAAAACCAAAGAATATGACCCACAAAAATAACCACAGATAAAGAAGTCATCTTTGAATATAAAATTTGCAGCATTTATGCATATCATGACTGTCCCTAACACCATACCAGAAAAGTGGTGTTACCATGAAACTGTTTTGTGCAGTTTTACATTATCATCACAAATGTTTTCTCAAACAGAAGTTTGCTGGGCTCAATTTTCTCAACCTATGACATAAATTTTTTTTTTTTTTTTGGTTTTTCAAGGTAGGGTCTCACTGTGGTCCAGGCTGACCTGGAATTCACTATGTAGTCTCAGGGTGGCCTTGAACTCATGGCGATCCTCCTACCTCTGCCTCCCGAGTGCTGGGATTAAAGGCGTGCGCCACCACGCCCAGCTGACATAAATGTTTTTGAACCTTGTCAAAGGAGCAACATGTGCCTCTTTTGCTAGACTTGGCACCCTGAATAATATCTCACATTTATGAGCAGACAATAATTGGAAATAAGTGGAAATAAGTTTAATATGGAGAAGATGCCAAATTGTGGAGAACAAATAGAATTAAGGCCAACGTGTACAATTTGCTTTTTGTTGTTGTTGTCTGTTTGGCTTTTCTAGGTAGGGTTTCACTCTAACCCAGGCTGACCTGGAATTCACTCTGTAGTCTCAAGGTGGCCTCAGACTTACAGTGATCCACCTACCTCTGCCTTCCACATGCTGAAATTAAAGGCATGCACCACCATACCTGGATAACTTATAAGTTTTTGAAAGAGTCTGTGGTGGTTTGATTCAGGTATCCCCCATAAACTTAGGTGTTCTGAATGCTAGGCCCCCAGCTGATGATTTGAGAATTAACGCCTCTTGGAGGCAGTGTATTGTTGGGGTCAGGCTTATGGGCATTATAGCCAGTTTCCTCTTGCCAATGTTTGGCACACGCTCCTGTTGCTTTTGTCCACCTGCTGTTGGCCAGGAGGTGATGTCCACCTTCTGCTCATGCTATCTTTTACCCCTGCCATCATAGGGCTTCCCCTTGACCCTGTAAGCCAAAACAAACCTCTTGTTCCCCAAGCTGCTCTTGGTTGGGTGATTTCTGCCAGCAATACAACCCTGACTGCAACAGAGATGGAACTAATGGAAATGATTTCTGCTTCAAGAGCTTGATTTTACTTTAATATAGCTGGTGAAACCACCTATACTATGGTCACATGTGGCAGTGTGAAATATTGGGGAAGACTGATTCACAGGCTGAGGCATTTTGTGCTGAGAAAATCTCTAGAACTGAACAACCCTTAAAACACATAATCAGCCAGATGTGTCTCTCACTGGAGACCATAGGAGCAGAATCCTGGGCTGAAATCTGTTTTCCTGGTATTTAGCTACTGAAGAAACTGCAAATAAGAACAGGATAAGATGGAGCAAAGAAAGAAATGAATCTTAATATGATTCTGGCCATGTGAAAGATTGGGAGCACAAATTTTACCACAGAGTTAGTGTTGCCTTCGAGATAGGAGCATGGACTTCTCTGCTCCCCTAAGTCACTCCCCTCTGTGTCATTTAGAGCCACTGTACACAGGCAGAAGGGTATGCCATGTAACCTCCCCTGGGCAACAGGTCCATTTGGCCAATCACAATCTTCTGGAGAAGTTACCCTTTCATTAGCTCAACAATCATGTGATGGCTGCATATGGGGCAGGGACTGGTGCGATGCTTCAAGTCAGGTGACATTGCACGTTAGATGTGAAGAGGGAAAGGAAGGAGGCAAGTGGAGCTGACTCTCTGGACCACTAGTGATGCCATGTATGTAGCCTTTGTATGGGAAGCAAATGGGCCAATGAATTTCAGATGTGAGGAATGTGAAGACAAGAAGGCTGTTCTGGAAAGACAGGTAGATTCATATGCAGAGGACATGAGTCCAGACGTGTCCGATCCACGTGAGAGGTGACAGTGGAAGCTAGACTAGAACAAGAAGAAAACCAAAGACGATGATCAGGTGCCTTGTCTGAAAGAATTGTATACAATGATGTAGTTAATAATCCATTCTTCTCATTAGAATAAAGAGAATCTTTCTTGTTTCCCACGTTTTCTCTTCCTTTTTGCAGGAAGCCAGATGATTTGGAGTGACTTCATCCGGACATTAATCTTCATTTCTCTAACTGGATGTGGAATTATAGCGAATATCCTAATACTTATGAGACATGTATATACTCTTATCATGGGAATTGAGAAAAAGCCCATAACCCTTATCCTCAGTCACTTGGCTTTTTCAAATATAGTCATGATTTATAGCACAGGCATCACACAAGTATCTGCAGTGTTTTATTTGGGGAACTTCCTAGGTGATGTTGGTTGTAAAATTGTTATTTTCCTGGGAAGGATGGCTCGAGGCCTTTCCATCTGCACCACCTGTCTCCTCAGCATGGTCCAGGCTGTCACCATCAACCCCAGGATGACCCTGTGGAGAAAACTCAAACCACAGACTGCAGGGCAGGTTCTTTCCTATCTCCTCCTCTTTTGGATCTTTAATTCTCTGATAAGCTCCAACCTGCTACATTATATCACAGCAGTCAGTAAAATGAACAGATCTGGAGTTGGCATGTATGATGTGTATTGCTATATGCTACCAAGTAGGCAAGTAGTGAAGTGGTCTTTCATCTCCCTCATGACTCTCCGTGATGTCGTCTTCCAGAGTCTCATGGGCTGGAGCAGTGCGTCCATGGCTGTCCATCTGTACAAACATCACAAGCTTGTCTCCTACCTCCATACCTCCAAGAGTATAAACAATTCCAGCCCAGAAATCAGAGCAACACTGAGCACTCTCATTCTCATGACCTGTTTCCTTTTCTTTTTTTGGGTAGATTTCATTTTCTCCTTCTACACAGGATACACAGTGACTCAAGATTCCACCACCTTTATGATTAAAAATATTCTAGACCCCGGTTATGCTGTTCTCAGCCCCTTTGTCCTGATCACCAGAGATGTCCACATTGCTAAATACTGGTGTGCTCACTAAATACTGAAATTACATTCTGCACATATTCCTCCTTGGAAGGAAGAACTGTTTTGCTCTTCTAGATAACAGGATCCTATTTTAGTCAATAGGCTGAAGTTATGGCATTTTTGTACAGGGGGTTCTGAATAGCTATTTGCACCAATTTGATGTCTTGTATGTCCTGTGTGTATGACTGGGCAGTTTTGGACCCCCAGCTTCCCTGCAACAAACTTGTTATTACAAAAATAGTTATAATAGGGCTGAGGTGGTGACTTAGTGGGTAAAGATGCATGCTTGCAAAGTCTGACAGCCAGGGTTAGATTCCCCAGGACCCATGTAATGCCAGGTGCACAGAGTGATGCATGCATCTGGAGTTCACTTGAAGTGGGGAAATGCCCTGGTGCACTTCTTTTCATGCACACACACACACTCTCTCTCTCTTCCTCTCTATGCGCTGCCTCTTTCTTCCTCTCTTAAATAAAAATTTTTAAATAATATTAATAATTTATGCTGCCTAATATGTTCCAAACCACAGGCAGCAAAGGCTCACATAAAATTGGTTCTTTGGTCATTATCAGCCTGTTTGTACAGTGTTTGGCAACAGTACTTTGTTAAAGAAAGCCCGAACTATTTAGCTTTGGGTATCTACTAAAAAATCTGTAGAAGAATAATGAAATCTCTTCACTCAACAGTTTTTTTTTTTCCAGTTTTCTTTCTTCTAGACCCACTTGCAACCCTTCTTATACAATGAGTAACAACTAAGGTTCTTTGTCCATTCTAACTAGATTGTTTGGTTTTTAGGTTGTGAATGGTATGTCTTATGTATTTTAGATAACATTTATAAAATATATGCTTACAAATAATTTTAGTCACACTGTCTCATTATTGGCTTCATTCTCTCCATATATTTTTTAAATATTTTGTTTTATTTGTATATTTATCTGAAAGAGAGAGAGAGAAAGAGGCAGATAGAGAGAATGGGTGTGCCAGGCCTCCAACCACTGTGTATAATGTAATTTAAAAATCTCTTTTCATTGTTTTGCATTGAATGCCAGTTTGTCAACACCATTTATTGAAGTCTGTCTTTTTCCCCCATAGTGCATCTTTAGCGTAAGCACAGGAAACAGTTGACTGTGTCTTCTGGGTTTATTTCTGCTGTAGTCTGCTCCCTTTGACTCTACACCATCACCACACTGTTTACTTGTCACCACCGTTGTGTTGTACTTGGACATCAGCTGCTACTGTACCTCCAACCTTCTCCCCCACAGGATGGCTTTGGCCTTTTATGGTACCATTTTTTTTTTTACTTTTTTTTTTTTTTTTTTTGAGGTCCTTATGCTTCACAAGCAAGCACCTTAACTACAAAGCCATCATTCCAGCCCTGCACAGAAATTATAGAAGGAATTTCTATTGCTTGGATTTTATCATGTTGTCTATAAGACCCATATATGCAATACTCCAGGAAGTTCTGACATCTTCAAACACTTGCACCCAGAGCACAATGCCTACCTGAGGAACTCATCAGTTCTGAGTAAAGACTATGCCAATGAGAGGAGTGTATTCCCTCAGGAGAACCAGGCAGCCCAGATTTCATGCTAAGTTTACAGTGAGACCCAGGATGCAGCAGCAGAGGATCAAGGGCCACTCTATTGTGGACACTGCAGACCAACAATCCCAGGTGCTGCAAGCAGGGTGTTGCCTCTGGACAAAATTAGGAGTCTTCATCTCCTCCCTCAACCTCTCACTGCCACTTACCCAACTCACCACACAGGAGGACAGACTTGCTTCTGGCTAGGGAAATATTTTTTGAGAATATTAGGTTTTGGTCCTTCCATTTCAACCCATTCTTCTTAACTTTTTTTTTTTAATTTTTTATTTATTTATTTGAGAGCGACAGACACAGAGAGAAAGACAGATAGAGGGAGAGAGAGAGAATGGGAGCGCCAGGGCTTCCAGCCTCTGCAAACGAACTCCAGATGTGTGCACCCCCTTGTACATCTGGCTAACGTGGGACCTGGGGAACCGAGCCTCGAACCGGGGTCCTTAGGTTTCACAGGCAAGCACTTAACAGCTAATCCATCTCTCCAGCCCTTCAACCCATTCTTTTATCACATCTATAAGTTAAAGATGACAAGGGAGGAAAGGAAGACAGGAGATCAGACAACAACATAGGAACAAGTCTGCAGAGCTGCCTGTGGTGAAGGCACATGCAACTGCTTTCTCCTTGGGTCTCCTCTGCTGAATAATAGACAAATGCAGACTGATGACATCATTTCTTAAAAAGTCCTTAGAACCCCAGAACAGATATGTGGCCTGATTTTGCGCTATTACTGTCCTCTGAAAGAGAGAATAGTTGAAAAGAAGGGATTCAATTGGGAGAGTTGGAAAAGGAAAAAGAGCCAAGAATGTGGGTACTCTTTTAATCCCAGCACTCCCAAGGCAGAGGTAGGAGGACCACTGTGTGTATGAGGCTACCCTAAGACAATATAGTAAAGTTCAGGTCAGCCTGGGCATGAGCAAGATCCTTACTTGAAAAAGAAAAAAAAAAAAAAAGAGGATAATGATGGTAATGGGAGGGGCTTGTTATGATATAATGTTTATATGGAAATTGTCAAAAAATGTTTTCTTTTTTTTTAATTTATTTATTTAAGAGAGAATGAGATGGAGAGAGAGAAGGGGGGGGGGTCCTGATGGGTCCTCTAGCCACTTCAAATGAACTCCAGATGCATGCACCAACTAATGCATCTGTCTGGGGAATAGAATCTGGCTCTTGGGCTTCACAAGCAAGCACCTTAACCAATAAGCTAATTTTTTAATACAAGATGCTTTTAAAAGAAATTCTCAAAGGTGGAGAAGATGACTTGTTGCATGCAATCAGCACATAGATCCAGAAACAAACACTAACTCCCAGGAAGATTCCCTGCTGCTCTGTCCTGGACACCACACCTCAGTACTGTCCAGTGATTATAGGACTTGGTGACCTTTTGCCAATGCTATTAACCCTTAAGTGTTGACAAAGTGACCACTTTCAATTTTCTAAAGTTTCTTTCAAGTTGGTTCCTGGCGTTGGTGGTGAAAAGGAGGGGAAGGGGCAAGGCTGGAACACAGGGCAGGAAGCCAGGACCCTCGGGACACTGCTGTCATCACAGCCCTCCTCCTCGTGTCCACACTGGCACTGTGATTAGGATCAGAGAGTTTCCCGGTGCTGCAAATTGCAGGACACCAGGGACGTGGCAGAGCTGGCCTTGGGGATGGACGTGTGCAGAAGGAGCCACAATGTGCGATGGTGACATCTTGACAACAGGGAGAATTGGCCGTGACCACTGGGACCACAGGAGTGATAAATGGGGTCTGGCTGTGAGCTGTCAGTGCGCCCACACTGAGCATGGCACAGACTGCACAGGTGAGTGATCCCCACGTGGCAGAAGTCCCCGCCTGGGACCAGGGTAAGGAGGCTGTGAGGCAGGGCCCTTAGGAGGAGACAGGGGCAGAGAAGGGTCTGGGCTCCCTTTGCACAGTGGGTGAGGAGGGGGTAGGATCAGTGAGGAGAGGGGCTGTCCTTTCTCCACTGCCATCCAGAATTCTGTTCCGTGCCATGAGGGAGTCTGCGTGTTGCAGTGTGTGTGCTGCCCTGTGCCAGAGCTGCCCACTCCACAGAAAGGGAGGGACAGGATGGCATTTCCCCTGCCTGTGCAGAAACAATTATTCTCTGTAGGTTTCCTGCAGTCTGGTGTGCTTTTCCCTTACGACAGTGAAAGGTTGTTCTAAACTGTGTCATACTTAGTTGCATCTGCCTTCTTGGGATAGAGCTCTTTTCCATTCTGTACTACTGTTTTCATTTTTAATCTTATATGTTGGCTTTCCTAGACCCAAGATATAACACTGTGGATATTTCCCAGAAGTTGTTGTAGAAAACTAAGTTGAGAACACATGTTAACACTAGCTACAGGTGTGGGAGCAAGTGCGTTTAATGTTTGCTTAACACTTCCCGAAGCAGCACATGCCTTTCTTGTTGAATCTTTTGAATACAAGGTGCCTTGTAACATGTTCAAGGTTGTGTATTCAGCAACTGAGAAATCAGGATTTGACATTCAGAATGCCTGAATACAGAGATGTTTTGTGCATCATAGACCTTATCTTTCTCAGGTTTAATCATGTGTCAGGCATCTGGAACTTGTATGCACCACTGCCTTTCCCACCAGTTTCCTACAGAATTGATTAGGCACACAAACCACACTTTGGGATTTCTTAAATGCTGGAGGAAGAAGCTTGTGTAAGCTTATTAAAATATACCCATAAGCTTCTCTTCGAAACAGCCAGACCCGGTGTCAACATACATTCAGGACTTCCCAGATCTCCTCTGACAGTGATTTGAGTGGCAATGACCACTTCCTTATTCACAGCTCTGGTATTGATGTCTCAGAGAACAGAGAGTTACATCTGAAACATTTACCCAGTCATAAGATCAATGCAGAGATCCTGAAAATCAATAGTCACCATAATTATGAATATCTTAGAGGACAGTACATGTCGTTCACCGCATAGGTAGAAGCCTGCATGTTCCCCTAGCATATGGGGGAGGACACACTGAACACTCTACTGCAAGTGCCACCCAAAGTGGACGGACTTCACCAGGACATGGAGTTTTAACAATCACTGGAGACCAACCAAAATATTTCTCCAACTTAGCTTGTCAGATCATCTTGGTGACTAGCATTGTTTTACAAACCAGAGCCTAATTTAGCACATGTTCATTAACAACTTTGCCCATGTAATATTAGTGCCATGGTAGGCAGCTTAGACAATACATGGTGTTCTCACTGTCATGTGCAGGAAGGAAGCAGATGCACATGCAACACAGGGGTTCAGGGAAAGTGGATGTGACCAAAATATGAGCTGGTTTGTGAACAATGAACAACAGGTATCTATTGAGGGTGATGTTTGAGCACAAAACAGGCTGGTTATTGATATATGTGGCTATGAAAGTTATCAGAAATAAGTTAGATGTGGAGAGGATTCCAATTTGTGGAGGACAAGTAGAATTCAGACTGATATTTAAAGTTACATGTTTGTAACACATGAATCTGATAACTAGATTTCTGCTTCAAAAGTTCATTTTCACTCTAACATAGAAAAAACAGAAAATACAATAATGTTTAGAAAGTGATCACATTAGCTGGGTATAGTGGCACATGCCTTTAATCCCAGCACTTGGGAGGCAGAGATAGGAAGATTGCCATGATTTCAGGATTGCCACCCTGAAACTACATAGTGAAATCCAGATTATAGATGGGAACCACTATACTGGGCATCGTTCTAATGTTCTAATGCATCCAAAAAAATTAAACTAATGATTATTATAAAGGATTTCCCTTTTTTAAAAAAAAAAAACAAAAAAAAAGGAAGTATTGTACTAGGTAATTAAAGACTACTTTTAAGTCCAGGCATGGCGGGTGCATGCCTTTAATCCCAGTATGCCAGAGGACAAGGTAGGAGAATTGCTATAAATGCAAGGTCAGTTTGAGACTACAAAGTGAATTTCAGGTCAGCCTGGGCTAGACTGAGACCCTACCTCAAAAAAAAAAAAAACAAATAAATAAATAAAAAGTAAAAACACAGGCTGGAGGGATGGCAAAGCCAAAGGACCTAAATTTGATTTCCCAGGACCCACGTTTGCTAGATGCACAAGGGAACACATGTGTCTAGAGTTCATTTACAGTGAATGGAGGCCCTGGTGTGCCCATGCATTCTCTCTTCCTCTCTCTTTCCCTCTCCCTCTTTCTCTGTCAAATGAATAAATAAATAAATAAAAAATTTTTAAAGTAAAAAGACTACCTTGGAGACAGTTTCTGGGAATGAAAATGACCCCAAAGGCAATGAATGTCTATTAGCCTTTTTTAGAAGTCTCCACTTCACAGAGGTCAGATATAGATCTGGCTTCTCCTTATCTCTCTGCCTAAAGGTGTTCCCTCCCTGTATCTGTTTTTCTTTAAAATCCACCTGAGTCCCTCTCTAGAAAGAAACTTCTGTTTCCTGCAGTATTTCTCTTCCCTGGAGGATTAAGAAAGGAGCTGGGCGAGGAAGTATGATACTATGTAATTAAAGACTAATTTGGAGGCCAGACATGATGGTGCACACCTTTAATCCCAGCACTCAGGAGGCAGAGATAGGAAGATCACCTTGAGTTGGAGGCCACCCTGAAACTACATAGTGAATTACAGGTCAGCCTGGGCTAGTGAAACTCCACCTTGGGCAGGGGTGGAGAGGAGAATCCTGAAAAAATTAAACCTAGCCACCTGCATAGCAATCTGCAGGGTTGGTCAATTCTAACCAACCTACTCAAGAGCGGTACTGATCTCTAGGTGGGCTTTCCCTGCACAAAAGCCATGTACTCTGATGTTCTCTTAAGCACTATGACCTCTAAAAGACCCCAATCTGAGACTCAGGGATGGTCATTTTCCATTTCCAGAATCCTCTCTTGCTTTCTTTTAGGTAAGAGATCTGCCTTCCTTCCTTCTTTTTATTTTTACAGAGAGAGAATTGGCATGCTAGGTCCTCAGCCACTGAAATCACACTCCAGACGTTTGTGCCACCTAGTGGGCATGTGTGACTTGTGCTTGCCTCACCTTTGTGTGCCTGGCTTACGTGGAATCTGGAGAGTTGAACATGGGTCCTTAGGTTTCGCAGCCAAGTGCCTTAACTGCTAAGCCATCTCCCCAGCCTCTCAGCTTTTTAAGTTCTGGGCATTGCCATCTTCAGGAACACGACTCTTGCCTTCTCCTGGGCAGGAGCTCTCTGTACTCTTCCTCTTCCCTTTAAGTGCTTTGAGCTACAATGAAACTTCTCTTAACTTCCCCTCTGATCTGGGGGCCTCTATTTTCTTTGAATTCCTAAGACATAGGCCTGGAGGCCACTGACTCAGTTGAAATTCTGGGTGACTGTGACATTTAGCCCCTCTAACTCCTGAGCTACAGCCCAAGCAAAAGAGGCTTCTTTGTTCTCAGGGACACCCCAAATTCCTGTATCATGTTAGTGCACAGGCAGGGAACATTGCTCTGTCACACTCAGTTCCATTGCTTTGGGGATTCCAGGAATTTGGAAAGACAAAGGCTTACTCCCCTACATTCCACTATCACGTGCCTTTTACTTTCTTGTTGGTAATGGAAAAAGTGAATGCCATATTGATGACAAAAATCCGTTTTATTTACCCTGTAGCCAGAGCATAAGGGCAAGTCAGGAAGGAGGGGTCAGGGACGTCCTTCACGCAGGGGTCTCACAGGGCACCGCAGACGTGACCCGGAGGAGCTGACCCCGCAGGCAGGCACACAGCAGAGTCCATCCGCACTGGGCAGGCGTCGCTGGATCCAGAAGCGCTGGAGGAGCGCAGGGACAAGATTCCCTTCCAAGGCTCTGCGAACAGCGTGAGGTGAGGCTGGAGCTCAGGGCTCACTGCCCATCAGCCCCGCTCACCACCGCCCCGCAGCCCGCCTCACACTTCCGATCACTTCCTTGCATTTCCGGTCACTGCTCCTGAGGCAGGTGAGGAACATGCGGCCTGGGCTCGGGTTTCCGAGGCCCCTGGATCCCAGGCATCTTCCCGAAGCGCGAAGGTGGACTGGTGTCCGCTGCACATGCGGGGACGGCGGCGCTGAGGGCGTGCAGTGGGCACGAGCGGAAGTGTAGCGGACACTTTCTGTCCATGAGCTGGGATGGGGGTGAGCTCATCGCGGATGTTGGGGGACAGTGGTGCTGCGAGGCCCGCACGTGGCTGGTCGTGGACTGTGGGGTGTGCAGAGCGGGGAAGGCCGGGGTGTGCTCAGGGTCCCCACACTGTGCTTCCTCCTGTAAGCCACTGAATCAACCCTCCATGTAACTCCAACTTTGGCTGACCTTGTGTGATAATAAATCGTTTAAGACATTTGTTTTCAATACTGTGGTGCTATTACTAAATTTGCCCGTTCCAGAAAGGGGGAACCTTTGGGCAAGTTATTTCATAAATAACTTTCATAAGAATTATGACCTGATTTCTTCTGATCATTGGCCCCATGAAAAATTCCAAGCAGTGATATTGATGGGATGGAAATTTGTCATATGCACTTGGTTCAGTAAGCATTTCCTTCCAAATTATCCCACTGGACATTCTCATCACCTGGGAGAACTGCTTCTTGGCAGCTCCTTGGAACCTAGTGTGGACAACTACCAATGGCTTCATTAATGGACACATTCCCATCCCACTCTAGACCCAAAGATAGAGCCATTTAATGAAAAATGAGGGCTGCAGAGATGGTTCAATGTTATAACAACAGTAATAAAGCATTACTTTTCCATTTTTAGCCTGAAACATTGGCCACTTTGTAGTAGGAATCTCTAGATGACCCACAACAATGCAGTCTGCTCTCTTTTGCCCATCTCTAAGACTGCACCCTACTTCATATCCATTGCACTGTCCCTAAACCAAGCCCTGGCTGTCCATAGTCTTCATGAGCCTGAGGCTAACTGAAGATGGTATTCCCTCTTCTCTAAGACTCATTTGTAGGGAAGGTAGAAAAGCAAATGGCCAGGCACAGACCCTCTGCCCTGTTCCATTCCTAGAATGTGAATCACCTTCAGAGTGCATCCTCAGACCTTCTGTGTGTGAAAGGCATGTGGCAGTATACATTTTCTGAATGTTTCCATTGACTAGATTCGTTTTCACCCATTCAACTAATATTGTCAGCACAGAAAAATAAATTCACTTTGAATCCCAACGCTAGAACCTTTACATTAGGAAAACTCCTTCAGTCTCCCAGACATCCAACAAGTGAAGTTGTTGAATTCTAGCTAATGTTTAGGGAGAGAAGACACTGTAATTTTAATATTTCATTCTTTTGAGATTATGTTGCTTATTTTCTGGAGAACTAAATCACTTATCACATAATGGCCAATACACAAGCTTCATTCCATCCGTCATTTTATCTGGCACCATTATTCAATTGAGATATTGCATAGGGTGTGCCAACACACTTTTATAATCAAATAAAACTGGGTGACCTTTTTCAGTGGGTAAACACATTACGTCACATCAGTAACTGTCAGTTCAACTACACCAAGGTTTCCGAAGACAATGGCTTCTCAACCCAAGCAGTTGTAAATAAATTTTAAGAGTAAATAAATGTCAGGAGTAACGACACCACCCTGAAGAAACCCTTGTTGGGGAAGGTTACCAAGATAACCCCAGAGTACACTAACTTTACACAACTCCTTTTCAAAAAGACACATTTATTCAGTGTCATGATCAGACTATTACAATCAACACCATGGGTGGAAAAAAAACAAAGACTACATTAAAATCCTTTGTTGGAATGCTTTACACTTTCCACAGAACAGAAACTAAAACAACCTTTATACACTTAGGCACAATACAGTCCTCAGGTTTCTTTTATTTTTGCCATACGTATTAGTATTATCTAAACATGCCTTCTTTGTAGCAGCTAGTGAGTTCACAAATCTGCTGTAACATGTAGCTTCCTGTCACTTCTCTCCTGCTAAGCTTTGCTTCCTGGCAGTAATTAAAATCTTCTACCACCGCCATGGCTGCTGCTGCTGCTGCTGCTGGAACCGCCATAGCCACCTCGGTTTCGTGGCTTGGCAAAGTACTGGCCTCCAGCACCGTAAGGGCCAGGGCTTCGGCCTCCAAAATTTCCTCCCTTCATGGATCCAAAATTTGAAGACTGATGATCGTAATTGCCAAAATCACTGTGGCTTCCGCCACCTTCAAAACCGCCTCCACTACCACCACCAAAGCCCCCTCCTCCTCCTCCATTGCTGTAGCTGTCATAGCTGCCACTCCCCCCATAGCCACTGCCCTGGTTCCCGTAACCATACCCACCACCACTTCCATGGCCTCCAGGGTAGCCAGGGCCGCCGCCTCCATAACCACCATCATTACCAAACCCATTATAGCCGTTCCCACTGCCACCGTACCCTCCACCACCCCACATGTCACCAAAGCCACCACGACCACTGAAGTTGCCTCCACGACCAAAGCTGTCATTGCCACCGAACCCACCCCCACGACCACCACCACCCGAGTTCCCAAAGCCGCTGCGGCCTCTTTGGCCGGATGAAGCACTAGCCATCTCTTGCTTGGACAGGGCCTTCCTGACTTCGTAGTTGTGGCCGTTCACAGTGTGGTATTTCTGAATGACGATCTTATCCACCGAGTCGGGGTCGTCAAAGGTCACGAAGGCGAAGCCCCTCTTCTTCCCGCTGCCTCTGTCCGTCAGGATCTCAATCACTTCCACCCTGCCGTACCGTGCAAAGTAATCTCGCAGGTGATGCTCTTCCGTGTCTTCCTTGATGCCTCCGACGAAGATCTTCCTCACCGTCAAGTGGGCCCCGGGTCTATGCGAATCTTCCCTGGACATGGCCCTCCTGGGCTCCACCACGCTGCCATCCACCTTGTAGGGCCTCGCGCTCATGGCCGCGTCCGCCTCCTCCACCGTGGCGTAGGTCACAAAGCCGAAGCCCCTGGAGCGCTTGGTGTCCGGATGCCGCATGACCACGCAGTCGGTGAGGGTCCCCCACCGCTCGAAGTGGCTCCTCAGACCCTCCTCCGTCGTCTCGAAGTTCAGTCCTCCGATGAAGAGCTTCCGCTGCTGCTCGGGCTCCTTGGGGGCCTGGGACTTCGATGCCATGACGGCAGGGCGACCGGAGGATGCTTTCGAGGACGCTTCCCGGCCGCTCGGGCGCAGCCGCTCCGCGCGCCTCCTTCGGCCTCGCTTATCTGTCCCGCCCGCCCCTCAGCCAGCTCTGATTGGCTGTTTCGATTCGTCTCCTCCAAATTGCATCGTCCGTGAAACATCCGTTGGGGCGTTGTTTAAAAAAAAAAAAAAAAAAAAAAAACCAAAAAAACACCAGTCTCCCGCCCGTTGGGGGCGTGGGGGGAGGGGGAGGGCGGCGGGCAGACTGCGCGTGCGCGGGGGCGGGAGTTTCCCGTCCTGCCTTGCGCCGGGGCTCCGCCGCCCGCCCGCCCGCCCCGCGCCCCGCCCGCCCGGGGAGGGTTTACGCAGGCGCTGTGCGTCCGTTTCGGCTGGCGGTTGGCGTCGCCCCGGCAAACGTGGTAACGGTGGTCGGGGTGGGGGGGTGGGGGCGTGCAAGATCCTCCGCGGAAGAATCGAATCGAGCAGACCGTCCCTGTGCATGAGTCCCTGTACGTCACGGGGAAAGGAGCACAGAGGTTGTTTTTTTTTTTTTTTTCCTGGACCGACTGCCATTGGCCGGTGATGACGTGAATGGATGGAGCTCGGGGTGCGGAGGGTGAGGCCCAGAGCTCAAAGACAGAGCCTGCGGCTGTGGAGCAAGCGTATTCGGAGCACACAGCCCCTGTACATAAACACACTAAGTACTTGTGCACAATCCCTTCCCACGAGCCGCCTTTGTTCCCTCTGTCACAGCTCTCCTCCAAGGAGCCCTGTCTTTCCCCACCTATTCCCTCTTTCTTTTATTTGAAGTCTTTTAAGGTTTTTTTGTTGTTGTTCCTTTCTGTCATCCACATCCATCCGTCAACATGACAGTATGTTAATTAGCTCAATATTGTGCACGTTTCGTGTGTGAGGTCATGTATGCAAGCACCGCTTTGTATTGGAAAGGCAGGATTCCAAAACACTCTTCCTCAACTTTCTGGCTCTTACATTCTTTAGCATTTAGTGGCTTTGTTCCTTTGAAGTAGGGTCTCACTCTAGCCCCCCCACTGACCTGAAATTCACTGTAGTCTCAGGGTGGCCTCGAACTCACAGTGATCCTCCTACCTATTAAAGGTGTGTGCCACGACACTCCGCTCAAGTGTCACTTTTTAAAATTTTATTTTTATTAGTTATGGACATACTAAGTATGTAAACAACACATGTTGGTACCATCCTTTCCCTCATCTTTGCCCCTTTCCCGAAAGAGTCCTCCTTCTCGGGGACACAGGTTATCCCCATGGGGATTGTGGGTTGTGCATTGTGGGGGCAGCGGTCAATTATGGGGGAGAGGCAATGCCTCTTTTTATCAGCACTTTGAAGAGTTTTAAGTCTACCTAATACTCACTGCTATCTGAAAAACAAAAAAAGCTTAAGAGCTGACTTAATTATGTGTGAATCAACATAAATATTTACTATGTACACACTAACAAGCTCCAGAAAAATTCACCACTTTAAGCATGTGGCTGGGGATTGGACCCAAGGCCCTGTGCATGCTAAACACACGCTCTACCACTGGGCTACACCCAGGTGAGACTAACGTTGTGATGCACGCCTTTAATAGCCCAACCCTTGGGAGGCAGAGGTAGGAGGATTGCTGTGAGTTCAAGGCCTCGGCTAGAGTGAGCCCCTACTTGGAGGGGGGAAAAGAACCAATTTACACCCATTCAGCCTTTTATAATGAGACCCCATCACTGGCCCAAAACTGGAGGACATGATGCTAAGCAATGTAAACCGAGCTCAGAAGACAAGTCCACATGACTTCACACTTGCAGAACCTGGCAAAGCCACCTCAGGATGGCAGAAGAGAATGGTGGTGACCACTTGTAGGAGTGGAGAGTGCTGGACAGTTAATCACCCTGGTTCTGTTGAACACAATATGTACATAGATCAAACCATGTGGTTCCTCACACTTGGCAACAAGTATTAAATGCTTATTTGACAAACAAAATGGCCTCCTTTTGTGCCTGTTTCCGTAGTGTAGTGGTTATCACGCTCGCCTAACACGCGAGAGGTCCCCGGTTCAAAACCGGGCGGAAACACCCTTTTTCTTTTGCGGCCTTTCAGACACTTGGGGGCGCCCGACCCGCACCGTAGCCACAGCTGCAGAGCCGAACATAATCCTGCCGCCTCTGAGGGAGACATCAAGACTGATTCCTATATTGGGACGTGGGATTTGGAGGCACCACAATTTTCCAATTTTCACATCCTCCAGGTTCTCTTTTCTCATTCCTGACAGACAGCGGGCGAGTGGACCCGTAGATCTGCGTTAAGGACCTTGAGAGTCACCGGTCTGGGCTGGAGAGAGACAGCGGGTAATGGAGAGAGCACCAGGCCGAGGACTGAGAAAGCAAAGCAGCTGGCGGGGGATTAGCTCAAGTGGTAGAGCGCTCGCTTAGCATGCGAGAGGCAGTGGGATCGACGCCCACATCCTCCAGGTTTTACCACTGGGCCTCGAACCTGACAGCCTGGGATTCTACAGCCCTTTGAAGACTTCCTTTTAATGGTTCCAAAATTGATGGAAAAAGGAGAACATAGCTGCCTGGGGCTCTTGGATGAGTGTGCTGGATGCTGAGACACATCTCCAAGAGGCTTGCAATGCATTGTCAATGTGTTTATTCTTATCACCCCGAAAACATAGGCATTGGCTCGCTCTTTACTGCATAGTTCAGGTCATCCACTCTAAATTCTTTCTATTTTTTTTTCTTGGATTTTTCAAAGTAGGGTCTCACTGTAGCCCAGGCTGACCTGGCATTCACTATGTAGTGGCCTCGAACTCAGGGTGACCCTCCTACCTCTGCCTCCCGAGTGCTGGGATTAAAGGCATGGGCCATCAGGCCCAGCTTCGTTCACTATAATTCTTTCATTCGCCAGAAATTAATTGAGAACCTACCTTGTGCACCAGCGGTCGGGACCACCCCCTCCTTCAATCTACACGGGTGCGTACTGTAAATGCTTGCCCAAGCCTCTAAAATCTCCCTCGCCCTTCTCCGTCTCCTGACCTAAGGTGCCCTAAGTGGATGGTGTTTTCTGCTCCTCACAGAGTGGGAGAGCTGCCCCAGCTCTGCCATCCTGGCCTGGACATCCCAGCTGGACTCACTTTCACTAAGCAATATGAATCTTGAAATCTTGGACATTTCAAATCAGTTTCCCATGGCTATTTCCTCTCCTTTCTGGTTGTCCTGCCTCACCCAGCAGAGGTTCTGCTCTGGAGCCACACTAAAGAAAGGATGGACCCAGCTGGGCTTTGGTCTGATGGGTAAGCACTTATGTTTCCCTAACTTAAATACACAGTATAGAAATAGACGGTCCTACAGACCTGGGTGTTCATTGAGAGGGTAAGACATACGTCTTCATGTCTGCACACATCATTCTCCTGTGTGGACTTTCAAAGGTAGTTAGAGGCTGGGGTGTGCCTCAGTGGTACAGTGCTTGCATACGTATGAGGCTCTGGGTTCCATTCCCAGCACTGCAAATCATTAATTACTAAAAGCTTGGGGAAATATCTGAGAGAATATCTGCTTTAGTGTAGTACATTCAACTTGCCTTTAGTTTTTATTTTATTATTAACAACTTCCATGATTATAAAAAATATCCCATGGTAATTCTCTCCCTCCCCCCCCCCCACTTTCCCCTTTGAAACTCCGTTCTCCATCATATCCCCACCCCCTCTCAATCAGTCTCTCTTTTATTTTGATGTCATGATCTTTCCTTCTATTATGATGGTCTTGAGTAGGTAGTGTCAGGCACTGTGAGGTCATGGATATCCAGGCCATTTTGTGTCTGGAGGAGCATAGTGTAAGGAGTCCTACCCTTCCTTTGGCCCTGCCTTTTTGTTTTTTTTTTTTAATCTAATAGGGTTATTCCAAGAAACCAGCATTCATGGTAACTGTCACCACACAGAAGTGTGCCACAAGGGGCTGGGTAGATGGCTCAGTGGTTAAGGTGCTTGCTTGAAAAGCATGACAACCAGATTCAATTCCCTATTACCCATGTAAAGCCAGATGCACAAAGTGGTGCATGCATCTAGCAGTGGCTGGAGGCCCTGGTGTGCCCATTTGCTCTCTCTCTCTTCTCTGTAGCTCTTAAATAATAAGAAGTGCACCATGAGAGAGACACTACTCAAGCTCAGAAAACTGTTAGGGAAGATTTCTCTCAAAGTATAGTTTGGGTCTGACTGAAGTTGAACAAGAGGTGTCAGAGAACGGCTTGGCTTCTAAATGGGACATTTCCTTCAGTCCAGGACTTCTTTTATTATTATTATTATTATTATTTTGTTTTGTTTTCATTTGAGAGAATGAGGCAGAGGAGGAGAGAGAGAAAGAATGGGCACACAGGGCCTCAAGCAGCTGTAAACAAACTCCAGATGCACAAGGTGGCTTATGTGGGTCCTGGGGAATTGAACAGAGATCCTTTGGCTTTGCAGGCAAGCGCCTTAATCACTAACCCTCACCCCCCCCTTTTGATACACTTGAATCTTTTAGTAGTAGTAGTAGTTTGGTTTTTTGGAGGTAGGGTTTCACGGTAGCCCAGGCTGACCTGGAATTCACTATGTAGTCGCAGGGTGGCCTCAAACTCACTGCGATCCTCCTTCTGTGCCTCCCTAGTACTGAGTTAAAGGTGTGCTCCACCACGCCCAGCTTATTGTTGTTGTTGCTGTTAAGTAGAAACTTTGTATAGAACATCATATATTAGCACCATCACTTCCTACTCCTGACTCCCACTCCACTGAGGGCTCTTTGGTGGGATTGCTTGGTATTCACCATGGACTTGTGGGGATGAGTTGTGGGGGCAGCAGTCATTGTGGGGGAGGGGCAGTTCCCGCCCACCCTGTGACTCTTAAATTCTTTCAGCCCCCTCTTGCACAAAAGTCTCTGGGTCTTGGTAGGTATGCTCTAAGCCCACGTTCGTGCTGAGCTCTCAGCAGCTTCTGGATTTCTGCTTTGGCGCGCTTTGAGTGTCCTTGGTGTCTGTCTCCATCACTCTGGCTGCAGGTTGTCAGGCTGACGGTGGAAGCAGCACTCTTGCTCTTCTTGCCAGTTCCTCTGTGGTTTTGCCTGGATCCTGGCTGATGTGCGGGGAATGTTTTATCTCCTGCCAGGGAGTCAGCTATCTCTTGTCTTGTTGATACATCTTAGTTGTCCTCAGTTCGCTCTGCTTTCTGAAAACGAAAAACAGATTCTCCAATGGAGAGTGAGATCGAAAAAGGAAAACATATTCTCCAACGGAGAGTGAGATCGGGGACTATTAAGTCAGGAAAACAGAGGAACTAGAAATGTAGAGAGGACTGGATGCAAGGACTGGGTTATTCTGGGGGAGGGAGGAGTATTATCCAGAGGAGTCCTGCTAAACACAGCTTGGCAGATGCCAAGGCTGGAGAGATGTGAGCATTCCGGGTAAAGCTCCCACCTTCATCTGATCTGTTGTAAATGTAGGATCGGCTTCTCTAACAGATGTGTTTTTCAGTTGCCTTTTAAAGTATGGATCAGTGTAAAGCTGCACGTTGTGCATAACTAAAAGTAACTGGCCCGTACGGGGATCGAACCCGCGACCTTGGCGTTATTAGCACCACGCTCTAACCAACTGAGCTAACCGGCCAGGCGGGATGAACTTCTTCTAAAACAACCAGATGAAAACTGCCCGTCCGCTTTTTCAGCCACCTAAAGGGAAATGTTATTCTATTACCAAGGGAGATGTTTTTGTTGTTTTCTTAAATTAATTTCGGGTCTGTTTTGACCTCTATTCCGAGGTCGAAATCTTTCTAGAAATAAAATTCTGCAAAAGGGAACAAAGGTCCCTGTCCGGTGACTCGGGACGCGGGCTGGTTCGGGACCCGCGGGGCACCCAGGGCACCGCCAGGCTCCGCGGGCTCCAGGGAAGCGCGCTCGGCCCCTCTGCGCGCCGCCGCCCTCCCCTCCTCCACACACACGTAATAAATTCCAGTTTTCACCAAGTTCTTGAAGCCACTCCCGGGCTTGTACTTGTAGGATATTTTGTAAAGAAACCATGCCAGGCTTTGCCCGCCCCGGGCCCCCTCAGGACTCCTGCGTGGCGCACGGGGACGCGCTCGATTCACGGCTGCCGCCCGGCTGTGGTTCAGTGACGGCCAGCGAGCGCGCCTCGCCCCCGGGTCGAGCCAGGCAGGGGAGACGAGGAAGGCCGAGAGGCTGAGGCGGGTGGGAGGCTGGGATGCTCAGAAGCAGAGACGCGCGAGGAGGCGAGCGCTTCCAGCTCAGGATCTCGGCCCGCGAGCTGGGCCCCATCTCCACGCTCCGCTCGGCGCCTGCAACCGCGCCCCCTGGCGACGCCCTGGGCTCCTGCACCCGAGGAGGTCCAGGCCCGGGGCGCCCCGCGGTCCCGCCACCCCCGCGGCGACCGAGCCTCCGCGCCTCTTATGCCTAACGTCAGATCCTGCCGTTGTGACGACGGCTGTGACGAGTCCGGTAACGAAACTATCCCTGACGTCTCCCCCTCTGGTTGCTCTCTTCATTTTGTACCTGGGCGTCCTTATGCGTAAAAAAACACAAGCGCACGCCTTTATTTAGCCCCAGGACTGGGGAGGCAGAGGTAGGAGGATCTCTGTAAGTTCGAGGCCACCCTGAGACTACATAGTGAATTCCAGGTCAGCCTGGGCTACAGAGAGAACCTACCTCGAAAAGAAAAGACTCCACGGTGCATAGGGGACTGTCAAAGCAGAAGTCCCTTTACTCTCTGGGGGAAGAGGACACATCTAGAATGCAACAAACGGATTCCAAGAGTTCGGAGAATGTCCACAAGCCCCACATAGTTCAACCTTAAAGAAACTCAACCTGCTTTTACACCGGCCTCTTGGACACGGAGCCAAGATCACCAAAGGCTGAGCTCACAGCTCTTCGGAGGCCTTTGGTTTGCAACTGTGCCTTTTTCTCACTGAACCAGCAGGTCTCTAAGCCACGCCAGCTAAGAGGAATCGGGAGGGCCTTCACTCTGAAACTACCTCAGAGCTGCCTCTTTCCATAAGCCCTTCCCCAACTCCCCCGTGTTTAAGCAGTATTGCCATTTTGTGGTTTTCTTTTGGCTAAGAGAATTCGTTTAGCCCCCTTAAGACCCACCACTGTGTTGGTATTTCTTTTTGGAGGGAAGGTATTCCGCAAAGGTCAATTCTGACCTCACGTGTCGGATTTGTAAGTAGAGAGGCCTTCCCATTCTGTACTTCTGTGATTACTTAGCACAAGTGAGTTCATCTAGATACCTGTAAACGACATTAAATTGATGTTTCATTACCTCTAGGACAGCTGCTGAACTCCATTATTCAAAAAAGATCTCTCAGCTCCACACTATGAAGTCAGGTACTGGTTGTGAATACCAATGCTTGGTTCCCATGGAGAAATCCCAAGAACACAGAGATGGGGAAGGAAGTCTGCTTAGGCATGGACTTTGGAGTGAGGACAGTACAGAAAACAATGCAATGAAGATATTCATCATGTAACCACACTGCCTTGTAGATGTATTTATTTATTTATTTTCATATTTACTTGCTTTTGGCAACTGACATTCACTTACATGCTGGAGGGGATGCCTGGAGTCCAGCTGGCATTTCCAGGATGGCATGCCCTCCCCAAAACACTCCTCCATTAGTCTAGTACCTGATCGACCTCTTACTCGAGCAGCAAGGGTTAGAGTTAGCCCAGCCACACGTCAAGGAGCTGGGAGAGGCTTCTTGAAGAAGCCCAGCCTTGCAACTGTTGACCGGAAGTGGCCGTGAAGTCATGCTCTCTCATCAGATTCTGAACACGATGTCACTTCCATTCAGTCTCTTGGGTGTGAAATGACACCAGCGCTTCTGCAGATGACTCTGCTGGGAGATGCTGTAAGGAAAGAGAGTGAGAAACGTAAATTCAGGAGAGCTCCATGAGAGAATGAGTAAGACGAGCAGCATGGAGTCTTCCACTCAGTCCCCCTTGTTTCTAGATTAGCTCTGCCTGAGGAATGTAGCAGGGCTCTGATGGAGAGGCGCGGTGAGGCTGTGTGTGTGTGTGTGTTTGTGTGTGTGTGTGTGTGTGTGTGTGTGTGTGTGTGTGTGTTTTGTTGTTGTTGTTGTTTTCAAGGTAGGGTCTGGTTCTAGTCCAGGCTGACCTGGAATTCACTATGTAGCCTCAGGGTGTCCTTCAACTCACTGTGATTCTCCTACCTCTGCCTACAAGTGCTGGGATTGAAGGCGTGCGCCACCACACCCAGCTCAGAGTGAAGTCTTAACCCCACAGGGAAGACACCTCACTCTTCCATGTAACAAGTAATTGCCAGGTTGCTGTGTTTGTTGGTTGGATTTGGTGTGTGGTTTGCTTTGGAAATCTAGTTGCCATCACTAGGCAGAGAATAACCATTAAGGGCCAGCAATGAATTAGCAGTGAGTGTGTGTGTGTGTGGGGGGGGGTGTGTGTTCTAAAAAGTTCAACTCAATAAAGACATGAACAGGAGCTGCAATAATGAGACAGTCTGAACAGCAGCATTCAGATGTTGGCTTGAGCACAGAGATGTGAGGAATAAAGGGGCACTCTTGGAGACAACATGGTGGGGCTTGACTGGAGCTAACCAGAACTCATATCTAGGTCAAATACATGCCGAACGGAGGTAGACCAAACAGCAGCCAATGAGCAGGTTGTAGAAAGGACAGAAATAACATGGGTTGCACAGGAAACTAGCATCACAGCTTCTCGCAGGATCCAGTAGTAGCTGGAAAAAATGCCATCCGGACCCCTCATGTAGGTGAGCCCTCTTCATACTAATGGCACTTCAATATAGCTAATACAGCCTATATTAAGAAACCATGCTTCAAACACTGCACTCACCGCATGATAGCACCCTATACCTAACCAATCCCCACCTCAATCACCTTGACAAACTTCAACTCGTCCACAACCATGCCACAGTCCCTTAGAACCTGGTCATGACATGCCACACCACTGCCTTGGAGTACATCAGAGCTGACATGAAAGTGGAACCCCAGTGATGACATGGGAATGCTTAAATTTGGGGATGACTGGGAGATGTGTACATGAACTGTTAAGAAACTGGACTGGGGCTGGAGAGATGGCTTAGCGGTTAAGCGCTTGCCTGTGAAGCCTAAGGACTCCGGTTCGAGGCTCGGTTCCCCAGGTCCCACGTTAGCCAGATGCACAAGGGGGCACACGCGTCTGGAGTTCATTTGCAGAGGCTGGAAGCCTTGGCGCGCCCATTCTCTCTCTCTCCCTCTATCTGTCTTTCTCTCTGCCTGTCACTCTCAAATAAATAAATAAATAAAAATTAAAAAAAAAAAAAAAAAGAAACTGGACTGAAAAGCTGCCAGGTGGCAAAAAAGAATGGATTTAGATTTCACAATGCTCACACATGTGGTTAAAACTTGAGAGGAACTTCACTAATTTTAAGCTACAGGCTAGGCAGAGGTGATTTGTAGCAAATTCAGGAGAAGATGTAAGAAGAACATTAAAAACAACACATTTGTTCCCCTTTTGGACCACCTATGTGCTAAGCTGTAGGTCAAGTCAAGATCCATAAACTCCAGAAGCCTCCTTTCATTCTGAGATTCCACTTACTGGGGATAACATGTTCCAAGCACTTTTCAGGGCCCAGGTGAGGGATTACATGCACCATCGTTGACCACAGTGGGACCTACCATGGCACAGCTGGATGGTGCTTCAACTCACATCCTGCTCAGCTTCCTCCTCTGTATTCAAGAGCCTCTTCCTGGCTCTGACAGAAGGTGACCATGTGGCTGCAAACAGGGCTCTCCTCTGTCACTGCTCCAGCTCCCTACCTATCCTTCCTTGAGCAGGAAGTCCTTATTTAGCCTTCAATGTTCCTGCAACATTGCCAGCTATCCTGCCCAATGCCTCAGCCTTCCCCACACTACACAACTTGACTGTGATCTGTACTCCATCAGGCTCTGGGTGAGAAGACCTAAAATCCCATCAAGGTACCTGTAAACCCAGGATATAGCTTTGCCTGAATGTCTGAGAACTTTGATTGCTACCCTGGACTTAATCCAGCTCTGGGTCAATCTTCCTTCTGTGTTCTAATGGCCTTCCACTTGGTCCCTCAAATTCTATCTAAAATACCTTATCCACTGCAAACTTTCCCTTGGATCTCCTGTGTTGACTCACAGACAAATGAAGACTAAAGAACTTATTTGTTTTTTTAAAATAATATTTATTTATTTATTTATTTATTTAAAAGAGAGAGAGAAAGAAGCAAGCAGAGAGAGAGAATGGGTGCACCAGGGCCTCTAGCCAATGCAAATGAACTCCAGACACATGTGTCCTCTTGTGCATCTGGTTTGTGTGGGAACTGGGGAGTCGAATCTGGGTCCTTAGGCTTCATAGGCAAGTGCCTTAACCACTGACCTATCTTTTCTGCAGCCCAGGAAATTATTTCTTAAAATGCTGTCAGAAACCCAGTACTAATGTGTGGTCCTTACACCTGATTCTGCACAAATCCTGTCCTCTGGGCCTGAACAGAAACTGACAGATCCACATTTCCAGAGCCAGAAGCATTGTTCCACAGTGAACAGTGGAGTTATGGCAACATACATAGAAGGAAAGAAATGATGAATTACTTTTATTTATTTATTGGTTTTTCAAGGTAGAGTCTCACTCCAGTCCAGGCTGACCTGGAATTCACTATGTAGTCTCAGGGTGTTGTCAAAGTCACAATGATCCTCCTACCTCTGTCTCCCAAGTGCTGGGATTAAAGGCATGTGCCACCATGCCTGGTTTGAAGTACTTTATATAAGGGACAGAAATTGACTCTTTGTATACAAACAACACCTATATTAAAAACTCAGGCAGGAAGTGGGGGGGGGAGGAAGGAATTAACATGGGATTTTTTTTATAATCATGGAAAATGCTAATAAAAATTAAAAAAAAAAAAAAAAAACAGGCAGGGCATGGTGGTGCACACCTTTATTCCCAGCACTAGGGAGGCTGAAGTAGAAGGATCACTGTGAGTTCAAGGCCACCTTGAGACTACATAGTACATTCCAGGTGAGCCTGGGCTACAGTAAGACCCTACCTCGGGGGAAGGGGGGGAGGACAGTAACTCATAGGTAGTTTCCTTGCTTCTCTCTCCTGGATACCAAACCTGAAGACCAGCCACTGAGTCTAGCACCTGGTGACCTTTCATCAGTGTTACTGAGAAAGCAACTGTCTTGGATTCTCAGCTGTTTCTCTCAATCTGTTTCTGGCTTTGGTGGTGAAAGGTGGGAAAGGGGCCAGGCTGGAACAGAGTCAGTGCATCCGGGGCCTTTGGAGCCCTGTGTCACCACATCCCTCCCTCTCATGCCTGCACAGGCATTGTAATTAGGATCAGAAAGTTTCTGGGCTTAGCAAATGACAAGGCACCAGGGAAAGGGCAGAGCTGGCCTTGGGGATGGAGATGTGCAGAAGGAGCCCTTCTCCCCTGGCAAAGCCACAACTCGTGACAGTGACATCTTGATGGCAGTGAGACAGGAGGGATAAACAGGGCCTGGCTGTGAGTGTTCACAGTACCCACTCTGAGCACAGAAGACTACACAGGTGAGTGCTCCCAACACCATCATCGGGCTCCCCTCCCTAACTCTGACCTGGGAAGGGAAGCTATGAAACAGCTGCTCAGGTGTGGGAGGTGGGAGAGAAGGGTCTAGGCTTACTTGTGACTGAGGAAGAGGAAGGTACCAGGACCAGGTAGAAGGGTCCCTCATTTCCCAACTCCATCCAGAATTCTGTATTAGCGCATGAGGGAGCCCTGGTGCCAGAGGGGCTCCATAGGCCTGGCTCAGGCCAACGGCATTTCTGTCCAGGTGTGCAGAAGCCCTGCAGTTTCTCCACGACCTTGGTATATTTTTTCCAGGGCCAAAATGAAAGGTTTAGTTGAAATTTTTCTTGTGCCTTTCGGCCTTCTCAGGATGGGGCACTTTACCTTCTTTATGGTGACATTATTTATTCTGAACGTCCAGTTTTCTAAACTCTGGACATAACATAGTATATAATTGCAGATTTCTGTGGGTAACACATGCATGAGGACATAAAATAACACGAGTGAGGGCTGTTGGAGCATGTTTGTTTAACACTTGCTGGGCACTTCTCTAAACACTGCATGTGTCTATTCATCAAATCCTCACAATAACTGCACAGCACTGCAGCCCTCCATTAGTGGGTCTTAGAAAGGCCCCGTAAGATATTTAAAGTCATGCATTCAGGACCTGGAGAGCACAGTTTGACTTTCAGAATGGAAGATGGCAAAGATGTTCTTGAGTCATGGACTTTATCTCTCTGGGGCTTAACAATCTCTCAGGTATCTGGAACCTGTATCGTCTTCCGGCCCTCACCACCTATTTCCTTGAAGATGCTGAATTCACTAGAGTTACACAGACTGCTCTTTGTGTTTTGTAAGAGATAAGGCAAATAGATATCCTCTTCATAAGGTCATTTTGGCTATAATTTAGGAAAAGGAATGGGGGGGCGCTCAAAGTGGTCACACATCTCAGCGTAAGATACTAGGGAGAAAATACAAGTTGAGGCATTTCTGGCCAAGAAAATCATTAGGCTTACCAAACTTTAAAACATGAGTAAGCTGCTGTTTGGTTGGAGTTCCTTAAGACAGACCCTGCAGTGGTAACTGTTGACTGCAAATAAGAGCAGGAAAAGCAGGAAGAAAAACAGCAATGAGGTTCAGTATGAGCCAACCCATGTGGAAGACTGGAGCACAGATCTTACCGCCACCTTCAGGATGGGAAAACAGATTTTTCCATGTCACTAAACTCTGTGTCACTTACAGCCAAAGGACTTGGGGGGGGGGGGGGCAAGTTGTCTACTTATAATCTTCCCTGAGAAACTAGTCCCTTTGGCTAATCACAATGTTCTGGGGGAGCTACAAGTCTTTACCAGTTCAATCAGTGTGTGAGTGACTTTTATACACAGGGCAGGAAAGGAAAAGATGCTCCTGTACGATCCAGCAGTGCAGTTAGGTACTAGATGTAAACAGTAAAAAAAAGAAAGGCGGCCATAAATCTCATACTTAGGGGCTGGAGAGATAACTTAGCAGCTAAGGCACTTGCCTGCAAACCATAATGGTCCATGTAAAGCTAGATGCACAAAGGGGCTCATGAACCTGGAGTTGGTCTATACTGGCTAGAGACCCTGGCACACCCATATTCTCTCTGTGTGTGTCTGTCTTTCTTTCTCCCTGTGTGTGCAAATAAATGTATAATTTTAAAAACTCATACTCAGGATTTTGTTGGTTTAGGAACAGATAAAATAATATCATGCATTTCTCTTTTGTCTAGGGAGTGTGTGTATGTGGATTTCATAGTGAAAGGATCCTCTTGCAAAAGAAGGTAGATGCATTGCCATGGCATTTGACTCCAAATTGTAGTTTTCATCAGCTTCGCATCAGAGACGGCGGTGGAAGTGAGACAAAGGAGACAGAAAGAAAGGAAGGGATATCGCCAGGCACCTGCCATGGAGAACAGTGTATGCTAACAAATTTCAGAACCCATTCTTCTTCTCAGAGTAAACAGAAACTCTTCCTTTTGCTTCCCAGATAATTTCTCCTTGCTCTGTGTTTAAAGCCAGAAGATGCTTTCCAACAACCTCATCCGGACAGTAATCTTTCTTTCTTTTAATGGGCCTGGAATTGTAGGGAATATCCTGATATTTGTGAGACATGTCTATACTTTCATCATGGGAACTGAGAAAAAACCCATAGACCTCATCATCATTCATATGGCATTTTCAAATATCCTTTTTATTTACAGCACAGGTATCAGGCTTATAGCCACAGCTTTTTATTTCAGAAACTTCCTAGGTGAGGCTGCTTGTAAAATTTTAATTTTCCTGGCAAGGGTGGCTCGAGGCCTCTCCATCTGCACCACCTGTCTCCTCAGCATGGTCCAGGCTGTCACTGTCAATCCCAGGATGACCCTGTGGAGAAAACTCAAACCACAGACTGCAGGGCAGGTTCTTCTCTATCTCCTCTTCTTCTGGATCTTTAATTTTCTGGTAAGCTCCAACCTGCTGTGTTATATCACAACAGTCAGTAGTGTGAACAGATCTGGAGCTGGAATTTATACTGGGTATTGCTATATGCTACCATCTAGGCAAACAGTGAAGTGGTTTTTCCTCGCTTTCATGATTCTTTTTGAGGTCGTCTTCCAAAGTCTCATGGGCTGGAGCAGTGTGTCCATGGCTGTCCATCTATATAAACATCACAAACGTGTCTCCTACCTTCGTAGCTCCAAGTGTGCTAACAATTCGAGCCCAGAAACCAGAGCCACACAAAGCACTCTCTTTCTCATGACCTGTTTCCTTTTCTTTTATTGGGTAGACTTCATTTTCTCCTTCTACATAGGTTCTATACTGATACATGATTCCATAATTCTAGCAATTAAAACATTTCTTAGTCTTGGTTATGCTGTCCTCAGCCCCTTTATCCTGATTGCCAGAGATTTCCATCTGGTTAACTGCTGGCACATTCAGTAAGGAATTGGCAAAACTGCTTCTTGTAATAACTTCTTTAGTAAGTATTGATCTATCATTTATTTGTGCTTTTATTCAGGCCCCCCCCCAAAAAAAAACACTTCCAGCACATACTAGCAGTGTCTTCTAAGAATGCAGGCTGGAGTTTCTGGGAAGCAAACACCAGCATATTTACTATTAGCTGGACAAATGACTATGAGTACAGTCAGTACAGGCTTAGAGTATGACCTGAATACCATGCAGGTGTGATCCTGGGTGAAAAGACAGAAGAAAAAGATGAGCATCCCAGGATGCTCTATTGTAAGCTGAGCTCAGGTCGACACAGAAAGTGTCTTGTGTCTCCCGTGTGCCATTGTCTGTCTTCCCATTATCTTGGTAACTGGCTGGGAATAGTCCATGAGAGGCTTGCCCTCAGTGTGAACAGAAGAAACTGAGGATACAAATTCCAAATATTAGCTTTTCTTATGGCTTTTTCATGGCTCCTAAATTTTAGTTAATCCTTCCCCCACCTCTCGTTTTACTCATCTTCCCACCCTCATGCCTGCTAACCCATTCCACTAACTTTTTCCCACCCGCTATTTCCCCTTTTTTTCTTTGTTTTGTTTTGCTTTCGATTTTTTTGTTGTTTTTGTTTTGTTTTTGTTTTTGGAGGTAGAGTCTTACTCTGGCCCAGGATGACCTGGAATTAACTATGTAGTCTCGGGTGGCCTTGAACTCACAGAAATTCTCCTACCTCTGCCTCCCAAGTGCTGGGATTAAAGGCGTATGCCATCTCGCCCGGCACTATTTTCTTTTTTATTATGTATTTGAGAGACAAAGAAAGAAAGAATATGGGTGGGCCAGAACCTCTTGCTGCTACAAAGGAACTCCAAATGCATGTTCCACTTGGTGCATCTCGCTTTACGAGGAACAGAACCCAGGCTGGCAGGCTTTAGAAGGAAGCACCTTTGACCACTGACCCACCTCCCCAGCTCACCCCTCCACACTGTTTGCATGTGTGTTCTACTATCTTCTCCCCTTAAGACCCTCCACTTATCCCTGTTTCAATTTCCTGCTTCTGTGAACACACGAGAAGACATGCTCACTGATGTGGAGACTCAGAGGTGGCAGGCTATTAGAGTGGAGGCATGCTATATAGATGGATTATCAACAGCAGGGCCAGGCATGTTGGTCAGAGAAGCCTCTGAGGGCCAGCCCCCCCCCACCCCAAATAATGCAGGCTATTGCTATGGCTTTTGGCTTCCCACCAAAACAGAAAGGTAAACCTCTGTTGCTGAAGACACCACACACATTGGTATAGAACATAGAGAAATCAAGATTTGTAGGCTCTGAGGCAGAACTGTTCCTCCTACTGGCTAGTTTTTGTACCATCATAAGGTGCTATGCAGGCTGTCAGCACAGAGAAGTCATTAACAATACCACCCAGCAGTGAATCCTACATTCTACAATACTGGACCCTCCAGGTAAAATGTGCCTGCTTGCGCACTAGTGGCATGAAGGTAAGTGGGGTAACCAAAAGCTCTGTGATTGGATATGAAGCCTGCTCCGTCATAGAGAACACAAGCCTGGTACTAAAAACCAGATCAAAAGCCCATGATTGGGTAGAATGTGGGCCCGACAGAAGAACCTGCTATGGCTGTGTTGCTAAGTGAATATTTTGCTAAGGGTTGTCAAGCTACCTCTGAAACATTTATATCAGCTCTGCTCTCAGCACCTGTCAGGAAAGCTTTTCTTAAATTTTATTATTATCATCATTATCATTATTTGGCAGTGGGAGGAGGTCAATGCAGAGAAACATAATTTGTCAAGTGCTGAAAGTGAGTGAGTGCTCACCCTTGAAAGACACACATGTATAATCTCCTCCAGGGCTTAGGGAACATGGCGGAAGATGGGACTGAAGGAACATGAGAATGAAGGATGGGGAGGAGCGCTGTGGAACTCTGGTGCCAGGACATGACAAGACCCATTGCACTCCTGAGCTCACACCAGATGTGGTTATGTGCACAAGCCTGCACATGGGGCCACTTGACATTCTGTTATAGATGAGGGAGCTTGGAAGGGCCAGAGGGTTAAGGTTGCAGAGAGGGGGTGTCATTCTTTCCCATGGCAGAGACACTGGCAAGTGATGAGAAAAAGGAATACAGTAGGATGAGGGGGATAAAGGAGGTTAAGGGGTGTGTGTGTGAGCACGCGCGTGTGTGTGTGTGCATAAATGTGGAGAAAAAACATAATTTTATGAAGAATCCAGCTCTAGGGACATGGCCAAAGCATTGTGCTGTAATTGTAGTTCAAAAGACATATTCTTTGTCTGTCAGAAGTAGGATTATAATAAATAAAATAGTTTTTAAAAACTGAAGGACTAGAGAGAGAGAGCTCTGCTCAGTAGTTAAAGGCACTTGCTTGCAAACCTGATGGCCCAGGTTTGATTCCCAGTAGCCACATAAAGCCAGATCCATAAAGTGGTGCATGGCATCTGGAGTGTGTTTGAAGTGGCAGGAGGCTCTGGTGCACTCATACTCACTCCCTTTCTCTGTGTCTGCTTCTGTCTGTCTGTCTGTCTCTCTCTCTCAAATCAATAAATAATATAAATTAATATTTAAAAACAAAGAAATGGGACTATTTTTATTTGTTGGGTGTTAAGGAAAGTCAATTCTGACTGAGGAACACCAAGAAAACCTGAGATGGTTTGTTTTAGGCTTTCTTTTCCAGATTATTGTAGTGTCAATTTTAATTCAGGTTTGTACAATTGTTGATTCATGTCCTTCCTGAAAAGGGACAAAAAAGGGGTTAGCCAGCAGAAAGGAGTATGTTTTTTCATAAATTATAATAAAATATTTTGTGCACACTATTTTATCAAATACATATGATTTAGCCACACATACTTGCTGCTTTATGTGGCACTTGAAAATGTGTTCTCTACCTCAACATAAAAAAGAATAACAAATTAACAGTGGTCAGTCAAAAAGCTGTAGTCACAGTGTAGTCCCAGGAATCTACATGAGCAGGTATTTCTGAAGGAGGAGGAAGTCATTGGGATGGAAGGAAAGACCTTCTACCACAAGTTTGACTTCTGAAGTCCTGTTATAGCTGAAAATTGTCTATAAAATGGCCCAAAAGGTTTCCATTTTGCCTCTCTGGATAACAGAATTTCACATCTAAAAATATAGCTTTGGTGAATGCTGGAGTCCAAGTGCCCTCAATACAAGAGGATAGTTATGCCTATCAGATAGTCACTGATAGTAACAATTTGGAATATGTCTACATTAGGCCCTGGCAATTCTAAGAAATAAACCCTATAGCTATGCTTGATTATGTAAAAAGGCATTCCATATCTAAAAGGCTGTTAAGGATGTCTCACTGTACAGTTCTAGGCTGGCCATGAACTCACAGTGATCCTCCTACCTCTGTCTCCAGAGTACTGGGATTAAAGGAATGCGCCACCACAACAGTCTCCAAAGCTTGTTTTGTTTTGTTTTAACATTTTTCTATTTATCTATTTTATTTATTTATTTGAGACAGAGAGAGATAGATAGAGTGAGGATGGGAGCATCATGGCCTCCAGCCACTGCCACCGAACTCTGGATGCATGTGCCACCATGTGCAGCTGGCTTATGTAGGTCCTGGGAAGTCAAACCTTTGGCTTTGCAGGCAAATGCCTTAACCGCTAAGCTATCTATCCAGCCACCCAAAGCTTGTTTTTAATGAATAAATTAAATATTTGACACAAAATTTCTGCAAAATATGGAAATGAATTCCTATCCCAAGAGATTTCACTACTGAGTTCTTTTAAACATATATTCAGAAAAGGTTGTACTACGCAATGTCTTTGCCCTAGTTCTGAAAAACTGGAAATGTCACAAGATAAGATTGGTTGTGAACATGCATACAATTGCAAATGAAGTGCCAGCAAATAAAATTCAATAATCTATACAAAGGATAATGTCCAAAGAAGGAACAAAGGGAGGATAAAATACTTTTTTGCACCAAAGGAAGTGACTTGCTTCCTTCTCATTATTTGTTCAGTCTTGCTGGTGTCATTAGGTTATGTGTGCCTGGATCTCAAAATCAGGAATGAAAACAATACTGATCTGAGCTAGTCATGGTGACACATGCTTTTAGTTCCCAGTACTCAAGAGGCAAAGGTAGGAGAATCACTGAAAGTTCAAGGCCACCCTGAGACTATGTGAATTCCAGGTCAGGCTGGGCTACAGCGAGACTCTACCTGAGCAAACAAAAACAAAAACAAACAAACAAGAAAGAAAGAAGGAAGGAAGGGAAAAAAAGAAAGAAAAAAGCAGAAAACACTGATCTCAAGGCTATTTTTTCACTGATGTAAGAATTTTTAGCATGTCACATGTAAGGCACACCTCTCAGTAGTGAGGATGTAGTTCTAGGACAAAATTGGTCTTTTTCTTTTCTAAACATTTTAATTTATTTATTTATTTATTTATTTATTTGAGAGAGTGAGAGAGAAAGGAGCAGATACAGAGAAAGATTGGGTGTGCTGGGGTCTCCAGCCACTGCAAACGAACTCCAGATGCATGTGCCAGCTTGTGCATCTGGCTTACGCGGTCCTGGGAATTTGAAGTGGGGTCCTTTGCTTTGCAAGCCAGTGCCTTAACCACTAAGCCACATCTCCAGTCCAGTATTGGTCTTTTAGAAGGTCCCGTTGCTGTTTAATACACACAGAATAAAACAGCTTATGAAATACCTTGCTCTTAATGTGCATAGATAGAACAAGGCAAATCTCGTCCTGCTCAAGTGCATGGTTGAGACTTGCTCAGGAAATAGAACTGCCAGAGAGAGCTGGATGCTGCTGGTAATGTAATTCTGTGCAGAGAAGGTTGTAATGGGTCACTATAGATGGAGTTAAACATTCTCCTGTGTGCCCTTGCCTCTAGGGTACACTTAATGGAGGTCATAGGCCACTACCCAAGTGAGCTTCTCCACAAAAAAAAAAGAAGTTTCAGGAATCATTACCACAGGCTTTATTGTTAAATACAGGTGTTTCCTGTTATCTGCACCATAAAGAATGGAACTACCCCTCTGTGCAATGTTCCATGACCTCTCTGTTTCTAAATATCTTTGTGATTACATAGCATAGAATGTTTCTTGACTCAGTTCTGCCTGTGTGACCTGTGTAATTAATATTTTGTGATTTTTTTTTTTGTAACAACCCCCTTGTTTAACAGTAACGTTTTGTGAGTTCATGGTTAAACTCCCATCCTGTTTTCCCAATGAACATCTTGTGGTTTTCTCCAATAAAAGCTGACTCTCCAAGCAGTTTAGGACTGCACTCAGAGATTCCCCACCTCTAGGGTATAGTCCTGATGCATCAGCCCTTACCTAGCATTCTGTGGGTTGGAGGTCTTATTTGTGTGACATCAGACCCCACAAGAAGGTCAGGAGTGACTTACTTGAAAGCTGGTCTCAGAAGCTGGACCTTGTGCTGAGCCACAGCTTTGGAACCTAGTGAAGAGAGAGCTGGAGGAGTGGGAGACTCTCAACACAGGACTTGGTTCATTGTTCGCTTTCTCACTTCTAGTAACATAATTAAACTCTAATGAATTCTGAGGTAACTTCTGGAACCAAAAAAATAATAATAATACAATAATTGTGTAGGGAGAAGAAAAGCTTTACCTCTGAGACAGAAAATCTGCAGAGGGTTTCCTGCCCCCAAACAGGGTAACAACTGTGAAGTCTTGGTGACAGTTTATGGGAGCCAAGAGCTCTACAAAACCACAAGACACTAATGTGACTCCGAAAGGCTCATCTTGCCAGAAGGACCAGCCAGAGCTTCTCTGCACTACAACCCTCATGGTGAGCAGACCTAAGAGTTCTTTGATTTCCTCCCATATGCTGTTCTAATTTCCCCTCAGGCGTAGGTTTTGTTGTTTTTCTATAATCAAATGAGACAATCTGTGAGACTTAGGACTTTGATCAGCTTGGTGTTTTCATTATTATTTCCAAGCAGAGAGAGAGGGGAAAAAAAGGGGGGGCACACCAGGGCCTCCCGCCCACACAACCAGACTCTTATGCTCTACTCAGTGCATCTGGCAATATGTGGGTACTGGGGAATTGAACCCCAGACTGCCAGGCCTTGCAACCAAGTGCCTTAACTGCTAAGTCATCTCTGCAGCCCTCAGCTTAGTTTTTTTTGTTATTGTTGTTTTTTTTTCCTTTTTTTTCGAGGTAGGGTCTCACTGTAGTTCAGGCTGACCTGAAATTCACTATAAAGTCTCAGGATGCCCTTGGACTCATGACAATCCTCCTACCTCTGCCTCCCAAGTGCTGGGATTAAAGGCGTGCGCCACCACGCCTGGCCACAGTTTAGTTTTTAAAGGTAGGCATGATATGCCAAAAAGATGCAGGTCTGCTCCAACAGGAGTCTGTAGAATGACTGGGCACCTTGGTTCCTGTGTGTGGAACTCACTGCCTCAGAAAGCTCCAGGAGGGTCTTTGCATCAAGTCACCTATTTTTTTTTTGTTGGTTTTTTTGTTTGTTTGTTTATTTGTTTGTTGATTTTTTGAGGAAGGGTCCCACTCTAGCTCAGGCCAAATAATAGTAACAATAATAACAATATTTGTTATAAAGAAAATACTACCCATATAAGTCAACTTCATTATGTCACTATCTGGATGGAACAAACTTTTTTTTTTTTTTTTTTTTTTGGTTTTTCGAGGTAGGGTCCCACTCTAGCTCAGGCTGACCAGGAATTCACGCTGTAATCTCAGGCTGCCCTTGAACTCACAGTGATCCACCTACCTCTGTCGCCCAAGTGCCGGGATTAAAGGAATGCACCACCATCCCCGGCTTGGAAGAACCTATTACTAACAATTATGATTCTAAATTATAACTGCGTTAAAAGTATTGTTGGCCAGGTTGTGAGTTAGAATTGTCTGATATACTGCATTGCAAATTTTTCTTAGTGTTAAAAAGCAGTGAGCACTGTCATACTTAGAAAGCCAGGGCTGAGATGGGCACAGTTACCTACCTGAGTGCTACACCATCTGAGTGCAAAGCATGCCCTTGAAGTAGTTTCCAATGATTCAAAAGAATCTGAGACTAATCACCCCTTCGTCACCTGACATCATGCACATCATTAAGCCAAAAGAAATGGAAGTACTGTAGTAGGCATTTCAGACAATTGTCTCAAATTGGAAACAGCTTTGGTAAGGTGAAGTAAGGATAGAAAAAGAAAAATGAAAAGTTCTAGGTGAAAATGAGAAAAACATGAGAAGGTTTGATAAGAGCACTGAGGGAGATTCCAGACATTAATTTTGGGCAGATTCAAGATCTTTCTCAAAAAAAAAAAACAAACAAAAACACAGTGGGTTTCTTAGGCCTCACCATCAAGGCAAAGTACTTCACTGCTGGGTCTCAGCTGCTAATAGTTGATCAATGACCTTCATGAGTGAGCCTCTGTCTCCAAAAGTCAGAAATATTCATGGCCAAGATGTAGGGAAGGTGCCCCAGGGGAACCCTGGGAGGCATAGGAGGGCTAAGCTCCCACTAAGTGACCTCAGGGGTCTCTAAGGGATCCTGGAACAGTTCTTTATAATTATAAATATTTGTTCAGGGCTGTACAAAATAAGGATTTCTTATATGTTATGTGCTGTCATGGAATGAGCACAGCTTATGAATTAGACATCCCCAATAATGGGTAGAAGAAACAGGTGAGATTTTATGGAGGTTTTGGATTTTTATTTGGTTTGCTTTGGTATACAAGGTCTTGCTATGTAACCTTGACTGACCTGGAACTCCCTATGTAAGCCAAACTGACCTCAAACTCACACAATTCTCCTGCCTCAGCATCAGGAATGCTGAGACTAAAGATGTGAGCCATCATATTCAACACAAATCACAACTGTGTATGCCTGTAGGTTGGGTGTACAAGAGGTTAGGTGAGCTAAGAAAGGCCCCGGATGTTGAAAGTGGCTCATGACAAAATAAAATTAAGTAGAAAATGCAAGGAGATATTCAGGTTGGGGGAACATCATAGTTTAATTCAGTACATGCTGAGATTTAAAATATATGGTATATGTAAAGATTTGAATGTATAGTTTAGTTTTACTAATGTGGAAATCAAGGGGGGAAATCAGTTTACAAGTTTCAGGTATTTTAATCTTTTTCCAGATTCTATTTAAGGCTACAGAATGTCCCACAAATACTGCCAAGAAAAGAAACTATATCCTTTGGTCAGAAACTGCTCCAGCTGGGCATGGTGGTACATGCCTTTAATTTAATCCCAGTACTTAGGAGGCTGAGATAGGAGTATTGCTGAGTTCAAGGCCAGCCTGGGCTAGACCAAGATCCTGCCTCAAGAAAAGAAAAAAAAAAAAGAAAAAGAAAATCTGCTCTATTGTGCATGTCAGATACATATTATGACTGAGACTTTCTTCAAAACCTCCTGTAAGAGCCAAAGGTTTTCAGGCCATAAAATTCAACATGGTTTGGAAAATTATCAAGATAAGTATATTCCTCCTTCTAACTGGATTTGGAACTGTGGGGAATATTTATGTTCTCATGAATTATATGTACACGTTTTTGATGGACACGGACAAGAAATCTTTACAGTTTATTCTCATCCACCTGTCTTTTGCGAATATTGCAATGCTTTTATCCAAGGCGGTGTCAACCACAGCAGCAGCTTTGGGTTTGAGAAACGTGCTAGATGAGACAGGGTGCCACATCATTGTTTATCTGAACCGGGTGGCCAGGGGCTTCTCCATCTGCACCAGCAGTCTTCTCACAGTGGTCCAGGCCATCGCCATCAGTCCCGGAGGCCCCAGGTGTGGGAAGCTCAAAATAAAGTCTGCCAGGCACATACCTCTTGTGGTGCTCTTCTTTTGGGTCCTCAATTCCTTGGTCAGCATGAACTTACTCCATCCCATTAGAAACAGAAACACAAACATATCACACAGTAAGAGTAACAATTATTGTTATTTTAAACTAGGAAATCAAGAAATAAACAATGTTTTCCTCACTCTCATGGCCCTCAGAGATGTTGTGTTTCTAGGTGTCATGGGCGGGGCCAGTGGCTACATGGTGTTGCTTCTGCACAGGCACCACCAGCATGTCCTCTACCTGCGGAACCCCAAGCTGCTCCACCAAACTCCCCCTGAGCTGAGGGCCGCTCGGAGTGTCCTCCTCCTGATGCTGTGCTTTCTGTTCTTCTACTGGACTGATTGCGTTATTTCCTTATATTTAACTTTTTCTTTGAAAAATATCTCCATAACCATGCATGTTCAAGAATTTTTAACCCTTGGTTATGCAATTATCAGCCCATTTGTGCTGATTCACAGAGATGGGCATCTGATTGAATGCTGGCACACTTGGTAAGATTTAAGAGAACATGTTTCTCTGGTTTTTCTTTTTTCAGAAAGAAAGTTTGGGAGCCTTGTATTTTTAAGAAAATTTACTAACAGTAGCTGAAATGAAAGGAGATTTTCATACAGTACACCAGCAGTCTTCCTGTAACCCAGAGATCACTGGAATGTTTTCTCCCTCTCCATCTGGCAACCATCAAAACATGGTGAGAACTTTGTACATATATGGTTCTTCTTTCACCACAGACTTCCAGTAGTAAGGAGCAGTGGGACAGCTTGTCAAAATCTGTCCAAATGCCTACAGCATTCTTCTTTTGACTCAGGAAGTCCACTTCTAAGGACCCATCCTTATATTGCATGCTCACTGAGGAAATACAGTCAGAAAAATATTGCTACTTGTAAAATATTACCTACTGGTCTGGAGAGATGGCTTAGCAGTTGAGGCATTTGCCTGCAAAACCAAGGGATCCCTGCTCGATTCTCCAGGACCCATGTAAGCCAGATGCACAAGGGGACACATGCATCTGGAGTTCCTGTACAGTGGCTGGAAGCCCTGGTGCACACATTCTTTCTCTCTCTTCCTCCTTCCTTCCCTCCCTCCCTCCCCCCCCATCATAAATAAACAAATAAGTCAGGCGTGGTGGTGCATGCCTTTAATCCCAGCACCCAGGAGGTAGAGGTAGGAGGATCATGGTGAGTTCAAGGCCACCCTGAGACTACATAGTGAATTCCAGGTCAGCCTGAGCCAGAGTGAGACCCTACCTCGAAAAAACAAATAAATAAATAAATAAATAAGATATATGTAAAATATTGACTACCAGCAAAATGGCATTTTGTTAGCTACTTGAAAATATCCAGGGGCTGGGGAGGAAGGGAGGGTATTACCATGGGATTTTTTATAATCATGGAAAATGTTAATAAAAATTGAGAAAAAAAAATTGGAAATAAAAACAAAAAAAATAAATAAATATAGCAAAATGAAATTTAAAAAGAAGACAGAAAATTAAAACCAAGCACTTTTCCATTACATTGGCACCCCCATTCATAAGCAAGGAGAATTTAAAGTGTAGCTAACTTTTCAAGTGTCCCTGTGGTTTGAAAGCTGCCTACAAATGACGTCCAAGGAAAGTATGAGTTCACGTTCAGGATAATCATCCACCAGGTGAGAGTAATTTGCTAAATTGTTGTCATGTTCAGATTCACACCTGCTTTTTTATTTTTCCTCCAACATTTAAATACACTGTTTTGGAAATCTGTTTAAAACTACATTAAAATTGTGTTAGACCACGTGATGTGTTTCTTGTAAATGTGTACGAGGTGCACACCATAACCAAATGTGGGCAAAGAATTGTTTTTTTAAATGAATAAATAAGACCTAAAAATAGAAAAGCAAAAAAGAAAATATCCAGGGGCTAAGGGTGTAGCTGAGTGGTTTTCCTAGTATGCACAATAGTATGCACAAAGTGCTAGGTTTGATCTCTAGTACCAAAAGAAAAATGTAAAAGACAAAAACATTCATATTGACAACATAATCCTATGGGTTTCCCTCTAGCCCTTATGTTTATACCCATGGATTACTGCTACTTTTACATTTGGTTGGAGAAGCTTCTCTATTCAGATTGTGATGACCACTGGGGAGACTCACAACTCACCATAGTGCTCAGAAGACATGGCAGTAGAGTGGTCAGCGCTGAGACATTCCCATCATCCTCTCCAAGACTTAGTGATCATTGTGGAAGAGACGGCAAAAAGAACGTAAAAGCCAAAAGAAAGGAAGTAGTGCTTAAAATACTGTCTTCCAGATATAAAGTGGTCTGGCATTCATGACCTCACAGTGGGTGACACTCCCTACCAGGCCTGTGTATAAAGGAGGGGGAAAAAAATAGTGACATCAAAATAGAAAAGAGGGAGCCAAGCATAGCAGGCACACTCCTTTAATCCCAGTCCTTGGGAGGCAGAGGTAGGAAGATCACTGTGAGTTCAAGGCCAGCCTAAAACTACATAGTGAATTCCAGGTCAGGCTGGGGTAGAGCGAGACCCTACCCTGAAAAAGCAAGCTTTCAACTTTTATTTCCATCATTTGCAATAATAAAAAATGTTATTACCTGTTTTAAGAGAAAGCAAATGGAGGCAAGGGACAGCCAGTGTAAATTCATTTTAACTATGTTTTCTGATTTTCAAACTATAAAATTAAATAAAACTGTCTTCATATCAAGTGGGCCCTTCATTCAGGACTCCCCACATTCAAAGGCTTAAGTTGAGACTGGCGCTCAGGCCTGTTTCCCATTCTGTGGCAGTCCCTCCCCAAACCCCTCTCCTTTGGGCAGTGTACGCACCCATTAAATCCCTTAGTGGTCATTCCTGAAGCTGGGGGCGGGTCCTAAACTGCAGTCTCACCCGTAGAATATTCCTTTTCCCTTTTGCTGCTGTGGCCACTTCTCCTGCCTGGGCTGTTAGCATGTAAGAGTCTCCCGTTCTGTCCCCTCACTACACAGACCTGCCTCGCCTGGTCTACTTATTGATTTAACAAAGAACTTCTGGTGTTTCCAGGTTTGCTGACGACTCACATCTGTAGTATCTATAGAAACCTGTATACACACCATTAGGCGGAGAGAAATTCAAGTAGATAAGACATACAGTTGTCTTATATACGAGTTGTTCTCAAATACTGGACACGAAGAGAAACTCAAAATGGTAACATTTCAGTGGAGCTATGAATTAAGTGTTTTTAAAATGGGTAGGATGGAAATCAAGGAAATGAACACTGGATGCTTTAAGTTTAAATTCATGCAAATTTTTTTATTATTCCTTAAGCCAGAACTAGAAAAGGTTACACTTACTTTATGAACCTTGCGGACGGGAGCTGGTTCGGCTTATTTGCTGGATACACCACATTCTGAAAATTCGTTTAACTTTGAAAACATTTGCCATTTAAAACATGACCGACGTGAAACGACCCAGCCAAACGGACTTGGCACCCACGCGAGTCCTGGGCTCATGACTCACCTGAACTTCCGAGAGGCGGGAGAAATGAAGGATACCAAACAAAATCCCTCGGGAGAGGACAAAACCCTTCAGACAAGAAAAAGCCTCAGCTCTCTTTGAAGATGTGGGTGGCTCTGAAAAGAGCCTTTGTGGGCGGGCGGAGGGGGCGCTGGCGCGCGGCGTCTACTTGGAGCTGGTGTACTTGGTGACGGCCTTGGTGCCCTCGGACACGGCGTGCTTGGCCAGCTCCCCGGGCAGCAGCAGGCGCACGGCCGTCTGGATCTCCCGCGACGTGATGGTCGAGCGCTTGTTGTAGTGCGCCAGGCGCGACGCCTCGCCCGCGATGCGCTCGAAGATGTCGTTCACGAACGAGTTCATGATGCCCATGGCCTTGGACGAGATGCCCGTGTCGGGGTGCACCTGCTTCAGCACCTTGTACACGTACACCGAGTAGCTCTCCTTGCGGCTGCGCTTGCGCTTCTTGCCGTCCTTCTTCTGCGCCTTCGTCACCGCCTTCTTCGAGCCCTTCTTCGGGGCCGGCGCCGACTTCGCTGGATCCGGCATGCTGAAGGTTCCGAGTGACACTAAGCGCACCGCTACGGGGTTCTCCCTTATATATGGAGCGCATTCAAATAAGGCTCCGAATCTGTCTCGGCGGATTGGCGAACCCACGCGATAGCTTTGCCCAATCGCGACGCGCGTCTGGCGAGGATGCGTTCCATTGGTCGATACGAAAGTGTCACGCCAGCCAATCGTGCGGCTCGATTTTCGCGCCCCGCGGACACCATAAAGGCGGTGCGGTTGACTGTGAATTTTATAGCTCGTCTTTTGACAAAAACTGTGCAGTCATGTCCGGACGTGGCAAACAGGGCGGCAAGGCGCGCGCCAAGGCCAAGACGCGCTCCTCTCGGGCCGGCCTGCAGTTCCCGGTGGGCCGCGTGCACCGGCTGCTCCGCAAGGGCAACTACGCCGAGCGGGTGGGCGCCGGCGCCCCGGTGTACCTGGCGGCCGTGCTCGAGTACCTGACGGCCGAGATCCTGGAGCTGGCGGGCAACGCGGCCCGCGACAACAAGAAGACGCGCATCATCCCGCGCCACCTGCAGCTGGCCATCCGCAACGACGAGGAGCTCAACAAGCTGCTGGGCAAAGTGACGATCGCGCAGGGCGGCGTGCTGCCCAACATCCAGGCCGTGCTGCTGCCCAAGAAGACCGAGAGCCACCACAAGGCCAAGGGCAAGTGAGACGCTCACCCCACCACCCACGATAAGCCAAAGGCTCTTTTCAGAGCCACCCACGGCTTCATGAAAAGATTAACACTTATTAGTGGCAATTGGACGTGTTGTCACTTTAAACCTTAAGAACAAGGAACGCAAAAGGAAACGTCTTATAAATAACATTAGGACTAATTGTATCTTTGCAGATCCATGAAACAACTAATAAACCCACTCTGCCCCTACGTTCAAGCATTGAGGTTGGTCAGTTATTGAAACAAGTTCCTACCCTTGCACGTGCAGCATGCGTTCTGCCATGCCAGTGCCCCGGCCACTGGCGGCATTCCGGTCGTGTGAGGGTTCCTATCCTCTACAGGACACCATGCCGGCGACCGCAACTTGGGAAGCATTCCTCTAGCTCCTGTAGGCCACCTGTCTTCACACCCACGGTCACCCTTCTCAAGGGCCTCACACCCACGGTCTCCCAGCTTGCCTGGGAACCAGTGGAGAATTTTGACATGTCTGACAAATTCCCAGTTGTCAAAAGTCATAATTTAACTTCAAGCACTGAATGAAGAACTCTTCCACCCACTCCCTATGCTGCAAAGTTTATGAGCAGAAGGTAGACTATGGACCTAAGGTCATAAACACCCTCTGAAAAGTTAACCTCCATTGCTTTTCAACTTACTTTACTCTGAAACTTCTTCCATCACACCTGGTTACTTTTTTTCTCTCCCTCTCAAATTTTTTAATTAAAGAGATTTGGCCAGGCATGGTAGCACATGCCTTTAATGCCAGCACTTGAGAGGCCGAGCTAGAATTGCTGTTTGAGGTCACCCTGCGACAGTGACTTCCAGGTCAGCCTGGGCTAGAGTGAGACCCTCCTAGCAAAACAAAAATAAAAGATTTAGGGCTGAAGAAATGGCTTAGCAGCTAAGGCACTTGCCTAAAAAGCCTAAGGACCCAGGCTCAATCCCCCAGGACCCACATAAGCCAGATGCACAAGGTGGTGGTGCATGCATCTGGAGTTCATTTGCAGTGGCTAGAGCCCTGCCATGTTCATTCTTTCTCTCGCTCTCCTCAAATAAATAAAATGTTTTTAAAAGATTTATTTTGAGAGAGGATATAGATAAAAAGAGTTAAAGCTCCCATGCTGAGTAGGTGGAAGGGGTCCTGAGTAGAATGCCCTCTTTTTCCTCATTTTCTCTGGCTTAGGGTGAAGTAGGACTCTATCTGGAGCCCCTAAGACTGGCCTCAAACTCGTACATCAGCCCCCTCAGTGCTGGGAATCCAGGAGTGTGCAACCACACATGTACTTTGGTCCACTTGATTTTTTTTTTTAATTTTAAAAATATTTTATTTATTGATTTATTGAAGAAAGAAAATGAGTGCACTAATGAACTCCAGGCACTTGGACCACCTTGTCACCTGGCTTATGTGGGTACTGAGGAATTGAACCTGTGTCCTTCCTTAGGCTTTGTAGGTAAGCACTTTTACTGCTAAGCCATCCTGCCAGCCCCCAAAATATATTTATTTATTTATTAGCAAGCACAGCAAGATAGGAGACAAAAAGAATGGACACTCTAGGGCATCAAACCACTGCAAATGGACTCCAAATGCATGTACCACTTCAGGCATCTGGCTTTATGTGGTCCACTTAATTTTTAAAATATTGGTATTTATTTATTGAGGGGGAACAATGGGTGCACCAGGACTTCTCGCTGATGGAAATAAACTCCAGATGCCTATACTACCGTATGCATCTGGTTTTATGTGAGTACTGGGGCATTGAACCCAGGCTGTCAGGTTTGCAAGCAAGCAACTTCAACCACTGAGCCATCTCACCAGCCCAAGGTTACTGCTGTTGCAAGCAAAAAAACCAAAAACGAATTAATATTTTTATATTTTATTTGTTCGAGGTAGAGTCTCACTCTAGCTCATGCTGACCTGGAATTCTCTATGTAGTCTCAGGGTGACCTCAAACTCATGGCGATCCTCCAACCTCTGCCTCCTGAGTTCTGGGATTAAAGATGTGCACCACCATGTCCTGTTGGTTCACTTTTTTTGTAGTCTCTTTTTCTACACAAGAATAAAATCTGACCTGGCATGGTAGCGCAAGCCTTTAATCCCAGAATTTAGGAGGCTGATGGGGGGATTGCCAGGAGTTCAAAGCCACCCTGAGCCTACAAAGTGAATTCCAGGTCAGCCTGAGCTAAAATGAGACCCTGCCTCATACAAACAAAACATAAATAAAGAGCTGGAAGGATGGATTAGTGGTTAAAGCATTTGTCTGCAAAGCCAAAGGACTCAGGCTCAATTCCCCAGGACCCATGTAAACCATGGAGTTTGTTTGAAGTGGCTGGAACCCTGGGGCGCCCATTCTCTCTGTCTTTCTCCCTCTTTCTCTCTGTCAAATAAATAAGTGAAATATTTTAAATAAATTAAAATAAAATAAAATCCGAAGCCGGGCATGGGAGCACATAACTTTAATCCCAGCACCTGGGAGGCAGAGGTATTGGAGAGCCACCCTGACTCCATTTTAACACCAAGAACCTTTTTTTTTTAATTAATTATTTATTTATTTATTTGAGAGCGACAGACACACAGAGAGAGACAGAAAGAGGGAGAGAGAATGGGCGTGCCAGGGCTTCCAGCCTCTGTAAACGAACTCCAGACGCTGCGCCCCCTTGTGCATCTGGCTAACGTGGGACCTGGGGAACCGAGCCTCGAACCGGGGTCCTTAGGCTTCACAGGCAAGCGCTTAACCGCTAAGCCATCTCTCCAGCCCCAAGAACCATTTTTGATATAATGATTAAATTAATTTTCTGTTACTCTAAGTTCCTATGTCTGAGTTGGGTACCACAAATTATTCCATGATTATTGTTCCGAGGATTGTGTACTCATAACGTTCCAGGAAGTAGTTTAACTGTAACAGCTGGTCTGCTTCTCCCCATGCTTGCTTGTCTCTGGAAATCTCGTACCCTGTGATTTCCATGGTTTTGCCATATTAAAAAAATAAAAAGCCTGAGAAGCTGACTCTGGGCTGCTCTCTACACCCCCAACTTCGGTAGACAGCAGCCGGATCGGGTCTCTTGTGCACAATTAAAAGCTTGCTTCAATTTGGCCATAATTTGTGGTTGGTGGTCTTTATTTTCGCAAATTCTGGGTTAACAGTTAAGTAGGAGGATCACTCTGAGTTCAAGATTATCCTGAGACTACATAATGAATTCCAGGTCACCCTGGCCTAGAGTAAGACCCTACCTCGAAAAACAAAATAAAACAATAATAATAAGAATAAAATCCGAATTATTACATTTTGTTAAGTAGTTACACCTATTTGAAATGTTTTAGGCATATAGGAAGTCTTGTTAGTAATGAAACAAATCTACCTCCCTTATGCAGAAAAGAATTTAGGAATATACTTGAAAAGGTCTTCAAAACTGCATTAGTGCATCCTGTATCTGTAGGGAGAGTACATGACATCCATTGCCATTTACATTACCAGAGAAACGTTACAAATAGCACTAAAGTAATTGCAACCAATGTAGACATTACAGAAATTTTTAAATGAATCTTCCATATGTTTAATTTTCCTTGTTATATGAAGAATGGGCTGGAAAAAATTAGACATAAAAGAAATTCGTTTTTGGCGGGCTTTAGATTTTAAAAAATGACAAACAGGGCTGAACGCCACTTCTGGGTTCAGGGCCCGCCTACCGCAGGGAGGAGCTTCCCGCCCTAGCGCCCCCGGCTCTCACTCCGGTCCGCTCACTGCCTATAAGAGCAGAGGCATGCGGCGCACGCTGCATTAGTTAGGCTTTTTCCTCTGTGGTTTAGACATGTCTGGTCGCGGCAAGGGCGGGAAGGGCCTGGGCAAGGGTGGCGCCAAGCGGCACCGCAAGGTCCTGCGCGACAACATCCAAGGCATCACCAAGCCCGCCATCCGGCGCCTGGCCCGCCGCGGCGGCGTCAAGCGCATCTCGGGCCTCATCTACGAGGAGACCCGCGGCGTGCTGAAGGTCTTCCTGGAGAACGTGATCCGCGACGCCGTCACGTACACGGAGCACGCCAAGCGCAAGACGGTCACGGCCATGGACGTGGTGTACGCGCTCAAGCGCCAGGGCCGCACGCTCTACGGCTTCGGCGGCTGAGGACCCCGCGCCCTCCCCCACCACCAACAAAGGCCCTTTTCAGGGCCGCCACCTTTTCAACCAGAGGAGCTGCAATGGTTATTGGAGATGAAAGAAAATGTGCTTGTCTCCCCTTCACCACCCCACCCCTATAACTCCATAATTCGGTGAGCTACAGTTAAGGTTAATTCCCGGATCTCGTGGAGTATCCCTCGTCTGTTTTCAAACCTTACCCTATGCTGCCCGTGCCCGTACTTAAATCCGGGGAGGCTTTGAATATGTTCAAGTGCAGCCCTAGGGGCAGTGAAATGTAGCAAGTGATCATAGGGGATTTAAAGGATGCATACAATTCAGCCCCTCGCTGTCCTTTCTGACTACATTACCCACCGTTAACCCTCACTCGTTAAAATAAGATCTAGAAGCTTTTAATATTTCCAGGTCTTTTTTTAAAGGCAGGGTGTCATCTTGTTCAGGCCTAAAGTGGCTTTGAATTCATGAAGATCCTCCTTTCTCTGCCTCCCAAATGCTGGGGTTAAGGGAGTGTGCCACTACACCTGGCTCTTAACTGGTTGGTTTGGTTTTGGTTTTTGAGATCGGGTCTAACTCTACCCCAGACTGACCAGGAATAAACTACTCTCAGACTCAAATGCTGGGATTAAAAGCTGCTTTTATATAAGAATCACCCACTCCTTCCACACACACCCAACACAGCTACTGACCACACACATGACTTTAATCCCAGCACTTGGGAGTAAGAGGTAGGAGGATCACCGTGAGTTCGGTGCCACCCTGAGAGTAGTCCAGGTGAGCCTGGACTACAGTAAAACCCTACCTCGGAAAACCAAAAAATAAATAACTTTTTTTTAAAAAAAAGAAAAGTTCAACATCTAAAGGTACTTGAAATTCAATCACAAACATCTAGCAAGGAATAGTGGTCCACGCCTAATTCCTGCACTTGTAAGGCAGAGGAGGTAGAGTTTGAGGCCAATTTGGGCTAGAGTGAGACCCTACCTCAAAAAAAAAACAAAAGGCCGGGCATGGTGGTGCATGCCTTTAATCCCAGCACTCGGGAGGCAGAGGTAGGAGGATCGCCGTGAGTTCAAGGCCACCCTGAGACTACATACAGGTCAGGCTAGACCAGAGTGAGACCCTACCTCGAAAAAAAAAAAAAGAATTAGAAAGAAAAGAACAGGTACTTTCTTGCCAAGCCAACCTCATGAGTTCAATTCCCCAACCACCCAGGTAAATCAAATACAAAATACAGCACAACTCCCTGGTGTGTGCACGCACATACAATAAATAAATTTCTTTAAAAATTTTTTTAAGTATTTTATTTTTATTTATTTATTTGAGAGAGAGTGAGAATGGGCACACCAGGACCTCCAGCCACTGCAAATGAACTCCAGATGGATGGGCCACCTTGTGCATCTGCCTTATGTGAGACCTGGAGAATCGAACCTGGGTCCTTTGGCTTTGCAGGCAAATGCCTTAACCACTAAGCAGTCTCTCCAGCCCAAAAAAATTCCTGAATAGAGAAAAAAAACAAAACTTTATTTCATTATTTGGCTTCAACTGGCTTTTCTGAAATGTTTTTAAAATAACACTAAAAATAAGGAAGTTAGTTTAATAAACAATGATTAACTGAAGAATGCTTAAAATCTGCAAGTTGTTCAGCAGAGAGCTTGAAAGTAATGCTTAAGATATTGAGATGTTTGCCCAAATGTATGTCCTATACACCTAATAGTTCACACAATTTCTATGACTTGTTACCCCTATTTTATTTATTTGTTTGTTTGTTTTTTTTTTCTGAGGTAGGGTCTGGCTCTCTAGCCCAGGGTGACTGGAATTCACTATGTAGTTGAAACAACCTCTGGTGAACAGACCTAAGGCCATCTTAGGCCATTCAGCCATCTTGGCGTTCTCCAGGAGCCTTAAGAGACTGAAGATTCGCACAGAGCAGTAACTACAAGCCTGAGGGCATGATTCCAGTAAAGACATCTGAGGTTAGTCTTGCCCTGAGGTCAAGGCGACCTAATATTCAGTAGGTGCTTCATATATCCAGCGTTTGTTCTCACCCTTATCTGGGGCTCGCTCTGTGTTAGCTGCCAAATTCTGCTTCTGTAAATCATGCTTGTTTGCTCTTGCAAAAGAAAATGGGGGGGGGGGGGGGCGGGGTGATGAAGTAGGTTTTGTAAAGGAATGTGGTTTTTGCCTTCAAAAACTCACTGTAGAAATAGGATGGGGCTGCTTTCCTCCTTGCTGGGAAGGGCAATCACTGGTCAGCTGAATAAACACTTTCCTTTTTTTTTTTTTTTTTTTTGGTTTGTTTGTTTTTCAAGGTAGGGTCTCACTCTAGATCAGACTGACCTAGAATTCACTGTGTAGTCTCAGGGTGGCCTCAAACTCACAGAATCCTACCTCTGCCCCGCAAGTGTTGGGATTAAGGGTGTGTGCCACCATGTCTGGCTAAGACTTTTTTTTTTTTTTTAGTTTTTTTTTTAAAGGTAGGGTCACACTCTGGCCTAATCTCGTACAGGCTGACCTGGAACTCACTCTAATCCCAGGCCTGGAACTCACTGCGATCCTCCAACTCTACCTTCTGCCCTTATTGCTCCCCTCCCCTGCCCTCCTTTTCCCCTTAAGTGTTTTGGGGGGTTTTGTGTGTGTGTGTGTCTTTTTGTTGTTTTTTGTTTTTCAAGGTAGGGTCTCACTCTAGCCCAGGCTGACCTGGAATTCACTAGGTAGTCTCAGGATGGAAAAGTGGCATGAACTGAGATTAATAGTGGTTTTTATTTTTAAAAAAATGTGTATGTGGGCACATCAGGGGCTCTTGCTACTATAAATGGAGGCCAGACACTTATGCCAATTTGGGGGTCCAGTTTTACATGGGTAGCTAGGGAACTGAACCCAAGCTGGCAGGCTCCATGGGGAAGTACCTTTGCCTGCTGAGCCATCTCCCCCATGCCCAGTTATTCTTTAATTAGTTTTCATTAAAAATGGGTGCTGTTAAGCCGGGCGTGGTGGCGCACACCTTTAATCCCAGCACTCGGGAGGCAGAGGTAGGAGGATCACTGTGAGTTCGAGGCCACCCTGAGACTACATAGAGAATTCCAGGTCAGCCTGAGCTAAAGTGAGACCGTACCTCGTAAAACCAAAAAAAAAAAAAAAAAAAAAAAAGGTGCTGTTGGGCTGGAGGGATGGCTTAGCTGTTAAGGCATTTGTTTGCAAAGCCAAAAGACCTAGGTTCGATTCCCCAGGACCCTCGTTAGCCAGATGTGCAAGTTGGCACACACTTCTGGAGTTCATTTGCAGTGGCTGGAGGCCCTAGCATGCCCATTCACTCACTCTCTCTCTCTCTCCCTCTTTCTCTGTCAAATAAATAAATAAAAATAAACATTAAGCCAGGCGTGGTGGCGCACGCCTTTAATCCCAGCACTTGGGAGGCAGAGGTAGGAGGATCGCTGAGAGTTCGAGCCCACCCTGAGACTACAGAGTGAATTTCAGGTCAGCCTGAGCCAGAGTGAGACCCTACCTTGAAAAACAAAACAAAAACAAAAACAAAAAAATTTAAAAATGGGTGCTGTATTCAGTTGTCACATTAACATGCAAGTATGCTTAGGGACATAATCAGAACTTCCTTATATTGTGTGCTTATGTGATTTTTTTTTTAAGATTTTTATTTATTTGCAAGCAGAGAAAAAGAGAGACAGAGGGAATGGGGTACTCCAGCGTCTCCAGCCACTGCAAATGAACTTGAGATATATGCACCACTTTGTGCATCTGGCTTTACATGGGTACTGGGAAATCTAACCCAGGTCATTAGGCTTTGCAGACAAGTGCCTTAACTGTTGAGCTACCATCTCTCTAAATATGCCAGATGAAATAGAGCATATTAATTTCACCTACCTTTTAAAAAATTTATTTGAAAGTCAGAGAAATAAGGGTGTCTCAGGGCCTCCCGCTACTACAAATGAACTCCAGATGCATGCGCCACTCTATGCTGGCTCTCCATAGGTACTGGGGAATTGAACCCTGTCCATCAGACCTTGCAACCAAGCACCTTTAACTGCTGAGCCATCTCTCCAGCCCTCACCTTCCTTTTTACTGTGTTAGAAATGTGATTACAGGACAGGTAGATGACTCAGCAATTAAGGATGCTTTACTTGCAAAGCCTGCATGCTCAGCTTCAATTCCCCATGTAAAGCCAGATGCATAAAGTGGTGCATGCATCCAGAGGCCCTGCCATGCTCTCGCCTCAATAAAAAAAGAACAATGTTTTCCCAGTGTGGCGGCACATGCCTTTAAACCCAGTACCCAGGAGGCTGAGGTAGGAGGATCACCATAAACTCGAGGCCTCCCTGAGAACACAGTGAATTCCAGGTCAGCCTGGCCTAGAGTGAGGCCCTACTTAGAAAAACAAAACAAAAAAAAAAAAAAAAAAATTTAAATACTACTAGGAGCTAAGATGGCTCAGTGGTTAAGGCACCTGCCTACAAAACCTAATAACCTGAGTTCAGTTTCCTACTACCCATGCAAAGCCAAGTGCACAGAGTGGTACATGCAACTGGAGTTTCTTTGCAAAGGCTGGAGGCCCTGGCGTGCCCATTCTCTGTCTCTCGTCTCTTTCTCTGCTGGTAAATACATACATTAAAGTATTTTTTAAAATGGCTACTAGATAAATTAGAATAAAATACACCAATTTTATTTTCCTCCACTAATATTCATTCCTAAAGTCAGAGATAAAATCTACCAGTTTAACTATCAATGGCATCGAGAATACATAGTGAGGGCTGGAGAGATGGCTTAGTAATTAAGGCAATTGCCTGCAAAGTCAAAGGACTCAGGTTTGATTCCCCAGTACCCACATAAAAGTAAAGCCAGATGCACAAAGTGGTGCATGTGTCTGGAGGTCATATGCAGTGGCTGGAGCCCTGGCACATCCATTCTGTCTGCGTGTCTGTCTCTCTCTCTCTCTCTCTCTCTCTCTCTCTCTCTGCTTGTAAATAAATAAAAGTATTTTTAAGAAAAAAAGAACACATGCAGACATAATTCATAATACATGGTGATGTGTGTTCCTTTCCCTCCAAAGAGGACTGAGCTGGTGAGGTTTGCTCAACTGACCTGAGAAAAAAAGCCATGGCATTTTCTTGACCTTTTTTACCAGAGATACTTATACAAAGATTGCTAAATCATTCATCAAATAAATCTCCATGTTTCAGTTCCCAAACTATTCTTCACTCCCACAGGATGAGAATCCCAAACAGTGACTACCTGTGCAAATGTAACAATTCAAGATCCTTGGTCACAATTGTCACAAAATGCACACTACGAAAGGAATTAATTCATGAGACATGAATTTAACACATCTAACTTTTTAATAATTTACAAAAGACATACTATTAAATACTTATTTTTGTATATTTTATTTTTATTGTTTATTTCAGAGTGGGGGTGGGCAGATAGAAAGTGGGCAGGCCAGAGCCTCTCCAGCAGCTGCAAATGAACTCCAGAGGCATGCGCCACCTTGTGCATGTGGCTTACATGGGTCCTGGGGAATCCTTTGGTTTTGCAGGCAAGCTGTAAATGCTAAGCCATCTCTCCAGCCCTGAAGTCTTATTTTTATTCAAAATTGAGACTAATACATATGGATGAGGAAGAGATAGAAACACGCACAGTATATGTGGAAGAAGAGCTCACTGGAATACAGTTCTGACTCTTGAGCCATCTTTAAATGCTGTGCATCAGTTTTGCTACTTGTGAAAGCATATCGGCCTTAATTTTGTGATTCCTTACTGTTAAATTCTGTGCTAGCCACAGAAACAAAATGAAACCCACATTAAAGGAATAAAAAGAGGTGACGGTAGTGAAAGAAATGGCTACACTTAGAGGTTTTCTACTAAAACAGAATGTGCTTTCAGAATTTTAGGGAAGTAAGCTTTGTAAACTCATGATGGATTCATTTGGAAAAGAAAATGGCTTGTAAACCTAATCTAAGGTTGGCCGACACTAAGATTAAGGTAAACCTTAATCTAAGGCATACCTGAAGGAGGAATTCATCACCATCATGCCTTATCCCAATCAAACTACCAAAATCCTGCGTACCAGATGGCTACATAATGAGTGCCAGGCCATTGCAATTGCAAGACCTTGTTTTATTTTGGTTTGGTTTTTCGAAGTAGGATCTCACTCTAACTCAGGCTGACCTGGAATTCTGGAATTCACTATGTAGTCTCAGGATGGCCGCAAACTCATGGTAATCCTCCTATAGCTGGGATTAAAGGCGTGACCCACCATGTCTGACATTCTTTTTTTTCCTTCCTTTTTTCTTAAGTTTTTGGTGTTTTCGATGCATGATCTGACTCGAGACCTGGCTGACCTGGAGTTCACTATAACTTCAGGCTGTCTTCAAACTCACATTGCTCTTCCTGCCTTTGATCTGAGAGCTGGGATTAAAGGCCTGACCCAAGACTTGGTCTCAAAAAAGGGGGGGGGGGGACTTTGCTTATTGGATGTCTAGAATACTTAAGAATATGCAAATAAGTAAAATCCTATTATTTTTCCTCAGCTCATTATTCACTTATGAGACTTAAATAGGCAGTTGTATACGCTGGTATTTTCCTCCCATCAGCTAGCTCATTGAGATCAGTGTAAGATTTAAAGATCTGTTATCAACAAAAACAGAAGGCATGGTAGCACACTCCTGTCCTAGCACTCCAGAGGGCTTAAGGAAGACTATTGCCTCTATAGCTTGAAAATAATAATAATAATCGGGCTGGAGAGATGGCTTAGCGGTTAAGCGCTTGCCTGTGAAGCCTAAGGACCCCGGTTCGAGGCTCGGTTCCCCAGGTCCCACGTTACCCAGATGCACAAAGGGGCGCACGCGTCTGGAGTTCGTTTGCAGTGGCTGGAAGCCCTGGCGCGCCCATTCTCTCTCTCTCCCTCTATCTGTCTTTCTCTCTGTGTCTGTCGCTCTCAAAGAAATAAATAAAATTAAAAAGCAAAATCAAAAACAAAAGAAAAAAAAAATCACTGGTCTCCCTAAGTTACTTCCCACATTGAAATAGGCCCTATATCTGCCTGTTTTTCTTTTGGGTTAAATGGCTCCAGTACTCTGTAAATGTTAAAATATTTGCCCATGTTTCTTAAAATGTTACTAACTCAAACCTCAATACTAAATCCAGCCATTTCTAAAACTCAACCACTATCCCAACCAACACTTTAAAGCTACAAAGACCTGAGATTAATTAGGGATACTAGGAGACAGGTGTGGTCAATGGAGATTAGCAGAAAATGGCATCTGGGACGTTAAATTAAGAAACGCGTACACCTAAGCCTCTTACTTCTTCTTTATGGTCCTAAACCCCTTCAAAGCCCAGCGATACCCAACATGTTTAAAGGTCCATAGCGACTCAATCTAGGCGGACTGGGAGGATTCCCCAGAACCACTGGAGCGGGTGGACGCAGCTCTTTCTGCTGACAACGTGATGGCTCTTAAAAGAGCCGTTGTTGCAAGATGTTAATACCACCGCTTCCACTTTACTTGGCGCTGGTGTACTTGGTGACGGCCTTGGTGCCCTCGGACACGGCGTGCTTGGCCAGCTCCCCGGGCAGCAGCAGGCGCACGGCCGTCTGGATCTCCCGCGACGTGATGGTCGAGCGCTTGTTGTAGTGCGCCAGGCGCGACGCCTCGCCCGCGATGCGCTCGAAGATGTCGTTCACGAACGAGTTCATGATGCCCATGGCCTTGGACGAGATGCCCGTGTCGGGGTGCACCTGCTTCAGCACCTTGTACACGTACACCGAGTAGCTCTCCTTGCGGCTGCGCTTGCGCTTCTTGCCGTCCTTCTTCTGCGCCTTCGTCACCGCCTTCTTCGAGCCCTTCTTCGGGGCCGGCGCCGACTTCGCTGGATCCGGCATGCTGAAGGTTCCGAGTGACACTAAGCGCGCCGCTACGGGGTTCTCCCTTATATATGGAGCGCATTCAAATAAGGCTCCGAATCTGTCTCGGCGGATTGGCGAACCCACGCGATAGCTTTGCCCAATCGCGACGCGCGTCTGGCGAGGATGCGTTCCATTGGTCGATACGAAAGTGTCACGCCAGCCAATCGCGCGGCTCGGTTTTCGCGCCCCGCGGACACTATAAAGGCGGTGCGGTTCGCTGTGGGTTTTATAGATCGGGCTTTACCAAAAACTGTGCAGTCATGTCCGGACGCGGCAAGCAGGGCGGCAAGGCGCGCGCCAAAGCCAAGACGCGCTCCTCTCGGGCCGGCCTGCAGTTCCCGGTGGGCCGCGTGCACCGGCTGCTCCGCAAGGGCAACTACGCGGAGCGCGTGGGCGCCGGCGCCCCGGTGTACCTGGCGGCCGTGCTCGAGTACCTGACGGCCGAGATCCTGGAGCTGGCGGGCAACGCGGCCCGCGACAACAAGAAGACGCGCATCATCCCGCGCCACCTGCAGCTGGCCATCCGCAACGACGAGGAGCTCAACAAGCTGCTGGGCAAAGTGACGATCGCGCAGGGCGGCGTGCTGCCCAACATCCAGGCCGTGCTGCTGCCCAAGAAGACCGAGAGCCACCACAAGGCCAAGTGAGCGAGCAGTGCCAACGTGCGGTGCGCCTTACATAAACGGCTCTTTTCAGAGCCACTCCGTTTTCCATGAAAGAGCTGGTACTTGTCAAATGCTTATGTTGCAAGGTCCTAAAAGCTATTGTGTCGAAACCAATTTGGGCTGGGCATGGTAGCGCACGCCTTTAAATCTCAGCTCTTGGGAGGCATAGGTGGGATCGCCGTGAATTCGAGGCAACCTTGAGGCTACATACTGAATTAAGGCAGAGTGAAAGACTATCTCAAAATTTACATGAAAATCTGCCAGATGAGGGAGATAAACCAGGTGGTAACTATCACTTATGGGATGAGCCGTACACATTTTAGAGGGCACTCAATGCTTTAATAACGTGTGATAGAAAGATGAGGACTGAGGAAACGTAGGCTGTAGCTGACAGAAAAGAGCTAGCATGTTGCTCGGTTCCTAGAGGGGTGAGGGACTTCCTGAAGGCATGCAGACGTCATACACCTGGTGGGTCCCTCTCGTGAATAGAGGAACGGGACTGGCACATTGCATACATTAACAAGGGAGGAGAGAAACACGGTGGGTCACAGCCTTCATAGATGACGGTTGAGAGCCAGTGTCTTGTCCCCGTGAGGGCCCACTTCCTACCATTGTTCTAAAGAGGTGAGGGGATTATAAGCATGATGCTCTGATTGAGTGAGCTGTGGTTTTTGTTACCGATGAACACATCGCTCCTCAAATAGAGGAAGAACGTCAGGCAGTCAATTTCGCCATTGCAGATTGGCCAGGCCTGGGGTCAGTGGAAATGGAGCAGCTGTTGGCTTAGTTTTGCTGTGTTTTACTTGTTTTGTTTTGATTTTTCTTTTTTCCTTTTGTTTTTACTAAGCTAGATTAACACTGGAAAGTCGAAGTTTATTTGTAGTCTTAAAGTGGATTTTTAAAATGAGGCCGTTAGTGGCCAAAGTGTTTGCTGCCACATAGACCATACGTTTTGGGAAGCCCCAGAGGTCCCAGAATCACGGGAAACATAAGAGAAAAA